>NC_083101.1:29549492-29671447 GCF_949774975.1 Lagenorhynchus albirostris | reverse complement strand
TGAGGAAAAACTATAAAACTCTGCATGATATGAGGAATTAATTTTGCCACCCTCTCTAAACATAATTCACCAAAAGTAGAATGCATTAAGCTATTCCACCTTGTAATGACTTTGGCAACTTAATATGTAGCTACTTGAATAAATGTTGTTCAAGACATAATAAAGTAAAAAAAATTTCTGAGAATGGGTTTTGATTATTGAATAATTAAATCTGTATACGGGAAAGGAAAGATGCCACTGATATATGAAGCATCCTAGGATACAAGGCTTATGAGGACAAAAATACATTAGATTGGAAGCACAGAAATCAGCAAATGCTTGTCTAGTTATTTATCAAATGGACAGTCTCCACATTACAAGAATAGTATGTTTTGTATACTCTCACCAATGCATTTGTTCCTTTCAAGTCATCAGAATCTATTATGGTATATTTTACATATATATAATATACATTTTTAAATCTCTTTTTTGAATTTTCACATTTTGATTAATAATTTTCAGTAGATTTTATATCAAAGAGAAGGGCAATATGTATTCTTTTTTATTGTGGTAAAAAACACATAACATGAAGTTTACCACCTTAACAACTTTCAATGTACAGTACGGTTGCGTCATCTATAAGCAGATTGACATGCAACAGATCTGTAGAATGTTTTCACCTTGGAAGACAGAAACTCTATACCCACTGAGCAAAAACTTCTCTTTTCCCCTCTTTCCAGACCCTGGCAACCACCATTCTACTTTCGGTTTCTAAGAGTCTGACTACTTTGGATACCACAGATAAATGGAATCAGGCAATATTTGTTTTTTTGTGACTGTCTCATTTCACTTAGCATAATGTCCTCCAGGTTCATCTATGTTGCAGCATATGATAGAATGACCCCCTTTTTAAGGCTGAATAATATTCCATTGCATGTATATACATTTTCTTTATCCATTCATCTGTTGATGGGCATTAGGTTACTTCTACCTCTTGGTTATTGTGAATAATGCTGCAATGAACATGAGAGAGCAGATATCTCTTGAAGACAGTGATTTCATTTCCTTTGGCTATATACCCAGAAGAGGGATTGCTGCATTATATGGTAATAGTATTTTTAATTTTTTGAGAAATGTGTATACTGTTTTCCATAGAGGCTGCACATTTTACATTCCCAACAGCAGTGAATGAGGGTTCTAATTTCTCAATATTCTCTCCAACAATTTTTTTTATTATTATTATTTTAAAATAAATTAACTTATTTATTTTGGGCTGCTTTGGGTCTTTATTGCTGCGCGGGCCTTCTCTAGTTGCGGTGAGTGGGGGCCACTCTTCATTGTGGTGCGCAGGCTTCCCATTGCAGTGGCCTCCCCCGTTGCGGAGCACGGGCTGTAGGCACACGGGTTTCAGCAGTTGTGGTGCATGGGCCCAGGTGCTCCACGGCATGTGGGATCTCCCTGGACCAGGGCTCGAACCTGTGTCCCCTGCATTGGCAGGTGGATTCTTAACCACTGCGTCACCAAGGGAAGTCCCTATTTTGTTATTTTTGTTTGTTTGTTTTGTTTTGTTTTGATAGTGGTCATACTAACAGGTGTGAGGAGATATCTCATTGTGGTTTTGATTTGCATTTCTCTGATGATTACTGATGTTGATCAACTTTTCATATGCTTGTTGGTCACCTGTATATCTTCATTGGAGAAATGTCTAATCAAGTCCTTGGACCATTTTTTTTTAAATCAGTTATTTGTTTTCTTGTTATTGAGTTGGAATTCCTTATATTTTGGATATTTGCCCCTTATCAGATACATGGTTTGCAAATATCTTCTCCCCTTCCATAGGTAGCATTTTCACTCTTTTGCCATGCAGAAGTTTTTAAGTTTTATATAGTCCCATATGTCTATTTTCACTTTTGTTGTCTGAACTTTTGGTATCATACCCAAGAGCTCACTGCCAAATCCAGTGTTATGAAACTCTGCCCCCTATTTTCTCTTAGGAATTTTATACTTCCATCCCTAAGATAAGGACTTTAATACATTTTTGAGTTAATTTTTGATTTGGGATCATTGGTAGGCACATATTTTTTACTCTTAATGTCACTCCACCATTATAATACGTGATAGGGATATTCATTTCCCATTTTAAACCACTGCAACGTGGTGATATAAGATCAAATGTTATATTTTCTTACTATTCTAGTTCTATCTATTTTCGTTTTGACAGATTTTTATTTTCCCTCCTTTTTAAAATTTAGATCTGCTCCATCCCAAAGCACTATTAGATTTACTGTTATATTTTATTCTTCACGTTTCTATCTTAGGAAATTGTTAACTAAGTTTCTCTGAGAGATACCAATTTCTTTGTACACCTACATTGATTCACTGTTTCAGCTTTTACCTGAATACAAAATTTAGAACTTTAAGAGTGCCATCTTTAGAAAGGGGTTAAGTTCTCTTAAGAAATTATTTAAGTAAAAGTCAGAGACTCTGTTCACTTTTTTCTAACCATTAGGCATGAAAGATTTTTTTTTTCCTTTTGCTTTAATGTCTCAAGAGTAGAGATTTTGCCCCTGCCTTAGGTACAGTTGATAAGAGTGACTCTTCCATTGTGAAGCTCTGAAGACATGACCTGTTTTCTGCTTCTAAGGACCAAGGTGATTCAATTCTCTTTTTTATAGTTGAAATGATTAACAGTGAAAACTATAGCTTTTCTTCTTAGGGTAACTAAAATTTTGAGATTTCTCTCTCTCTCTCTCTTTCTCTCTCAGTCTCTCACTCTCTCTCTGTCTCTGTCTGTCTCTCTCTATGTGTGTGTGTGTGTGTGTGTGTGTATGTGTGTGTGTGTGTGTGTGTGTGATAATGTGTGTATACAATATATCCATATATGTGTATATGTATGTATGTATTTACAAAGTAACACAGATGCGTAATTTCTCAGGACAAAAGTTAAGATATTAAAAGAATATCAGGCAGATGCTTCATGCTTTCCACCTTTCTCTTTTGTAACTTATAAATGATTTCTGGAGAAATTGAATGGCATAGGCCTTCAATTTTGAGGGTGGTACCACGTACTCTGACTCTTTCAAGATTATCTCCTTTTGCAGGTGACTCAGGGCTTGTAGCAAGGATTTTCCCAGGTTTTTGTAGCAAATTCTGTTGCAAGTGTATGCAGTAATAGGAACTCATCTGTCTTGATGATACTGTTTCCATTTAGTACAAACATAAACTCATAAATAAATTATTCTCACACAGAGCTAAGTTCTAGTTATTCACAAGCTGAGGAAGATCTAATCAGCAAATCCACTGAGCTATCAGAAGTTTAAGTCTGACACAAAGCAAGAAGAGATGAACATGTTATTGTGGGGTTTGGTCATTATTGAAGTGTTAAAGCATTATATGAGTATGGTTAGCTAGGCTCTAAACAAACCAGTTTTCCTATGTCTCAAAATATACACAAATTCTCAGTCAGCAGTTCATCATTCAACAATCATCCTGGACCATGTTTCATAAATCTAAAACCAAGTCATCAATACTATCCCACAACATACCAGCCAGGTTTCCCCTCTTTTAATCCATGTTAGAGAAAAATGCAATATTTTCTAGTTACCTAAGCCCTTTACCTTTGCCTGTGGTTTCCTAGTCTTGTAAGGTACAAAACCTATATTCTATGCTTTACCTATTTCGGGTACAAAATAAAACTCGGGCGCCACAACTACTGAGCCTGCGCTCTAGAGCCCGTGCGCCACAACTACTGAGCCCACGTGCCACAACTGCTGAAGCCTGCGTGCCTAGAGCCCATGTTCTGCAACAAGAGAAGCCACCACAATGAGAAGCCTGCGCACGGCAACAAAGAGCAGCCCCCACTTGCCACAACTAGAGAAAGCCCGTGTGCAGCAATGAAGACCCAACACAGCCAAAAATAAAAAATTAAAATAAATAAATAAATAAAACCCACCTCATTCCCTTTAGCATTCTTCTTAAACTCTTCAGTGCCCCATTTCAGTTATCCAAACAATGATTTTCTATCCTCCTGTAGAAAAGAGAACACTGATACTTGACACTCCCCTGATGAACCTATTTTGTCCAGTTATATCCAAGGAACAAATATTTGTCTCTTTCCACCTGTTTGCTGGAGCAAACTCAGACAATGAAGCATAGTGTGGTGGCCTGTCGAGACTCATTCTTTGCAAAGGGCCAAACTGTTTTGGTATTTTTGAGGATGACATACAAGAACAGTAACAAAAACCTTTCATTCATTCTGTCACTTTTGCTGATATACTCTGTTGATTACTGATACCTAAATTGTGTCCATCATTGCTCCATCTTCAAAGGGGAGATAATGTCTCCAAAAGAACTGCTCTAGATATCTGGAATGCTTGCAAGAAGGGGAGCATGGCACCTCCCTCCCCAATTGGACAATTCTAAATTACTGAATGCATCTGAGATATCCTAAAAACTGGAAGCAGGTGATTGAAATACCTTGTTTGAGGGCAATGATGAGAGCAAACCAAAGCTGTAACTTACCCATTTGATCCCTTAATAAACTTTTTACACTAGTATTACAAATACATCACTCCCAACACCACTGGGCTGTAAGCTATGGAGGACAGGGATAATGTCTTACTCTGTCTTGAATTTGCAGACATTGGCAAGACACTAATACCTAAAGTATAGTCAATAAATAATGGTTGAATAAATCCATATTTGTGTGATAAATCTATCTTCCCTTTCTTTCCCTTTTCATATCACACTTTAAGTTTCTGTCAAGCATGCTATTTTACTTTATTTTGTAATTTTACCATCTTACATTAGTTTTTGTAGTGATCCTTAGAGTCAGACAGGTTATCCATTGCACCACTGGCCCTCCTATTAATCCTTCCAGTCAGTCTAGGAATGGTTGACTCTCTGCTTAAGCACAAAATGTTCTGAATAGTATACTGTTATCTATAGGTACTGTGTGGTGCAGCAGATCTCTAGAGCTTAATCATCTTTCATAAAAGAAACTTTGTACCCATTGAAAAAACAATTCTTAAGAACCATTCTTAACATTTTACTTCCAAACTTCTAAACAAAAGAGAAAAGAATAGATAACTCTTGAATATTTATTATATACCAAGCACTAGCTAGGGGTAGTCTTTATATAAAATTGTACTTAATCTTCACAACAACCACATGCAATAGATGTAATGAACAACTATTCAAAGTTTTGATCACAGGTGTAATAAAGTTTTAAATTGTATACTTGTGTATAAATAACTCTGATATGAAACCAGTTATAAACAGATTTCTGGCTTCATATAATTTCACACATATATGAGAAAAAATACAGATTCTACTGTAAACGTCAGCCTTGGGTGCATCATAATTATGAATCTTATTTCCTCAAGAATTAAAGAAAACTCAGAATAGCAACTCTCGAGATCTATATCCATAGGTACTCTACCAAAAGCCTGCATTTAATTTATAAATTACTCACTTTGTATTATTAAAATGCTACAAAAAGAAGGAAATCGTCCACTTTGTAAGCAGTTATGTGACTAATGGAAGAGCCTTTATGACCATCCTCTTGGAAGAAATAAATAAGTGCAAATAATTATTCACATACATATTTAAAAGTTGAACAGCTTACATTTTTATGATTTGGAAATCTTGTAAGAGAGGTGTTGAATGGTACTTGACATTGTTATAGGAAGTACTATGATATAATAATTTTTCATAAGCTTATTACAAAGTAAATATTATCCATGTATCTATATTATAATAACAATTTTTGAAGGCTGAGTATCATTCTTTTACAAATGAATTTCAAAGCAGTTTTAGCTAAAATAAGAATGTGATGTCATCATTATTAATCTAATTCAATTGTCTGAGTGTCTTTCCTTATTTTTAAAATACAGAGGTTGTAGTGGATCAGTGATTTTAAAACTGCAGTATATAAATTGTCTCAGGGCTACAGAATTTTTTTAATAACCTATAACCAGTATTTTAATTCAAATGATAAGATAGAATATATTAGAATAGAAAATGAAAGTATGGTTCATTTGTTATACAGGTAATTTTTAATAATCAACATATATGTGCGTGTGTGTATATGTGTGTGTACTAGGCCAAGATGAAAAAAGAGTGTATTGTTCTTGTGGATCATGATCAAAATTTCCCAGATCACTATATGCTAAATCACTGGCTTTGGTGAAGATATAGATTTTTTTGATAATCAGATGAAATTTAGGCTTATGAAACATTTCCATGCCAATTAATCAGAATTTCCCTAAAGGTCTTCCATGGATTAATCCCATATTGAACTAAGAAATGCAGGCCAAGTAACAATGTACTATATATGTTTTAATTGCGTTTCTAGCTTTATATGTCCTAATGATGGTATTTTTGCACTTATTAAATACCCTAAGTAGGAGATAGGTATTAGATAAAAACCACTAATTACAATGAAAGTAAAGGAGGTAAACCCCTGGACTTTCAGCTGAAATGGGATTAGGATGACTTAAATTGGGAGGTGATGAAAATGCAGCTGAGTTGAAGGAATAATAGATGAGGTCTAGGAGACATGCACTGATAAAGATATAAATTCAGGGCCTTCATTTATTCAGTACCTATACATTAAGCATACACTATATGTCAAGAACATAATAAGAACTAATGATACTACAATGAAGAAAAAAGATAAAAATTCTCCGTTTATGTAGCTTGTGTTCTAGTGGGACCTAAGGGAAAAGTGCATGGAACGTGGTTTTCATGGTTGAGGGCTGACAAGGCAGGCGTACCAAGTGTAGGAAGGTGAATTTTGTGGGAACAGTACTATGAACCAGAAGTTGTTTAAATTAACTTGGCAACTTTAACAAAAAATATAGAAAAAGATGTTGGAGTAGGATTTATTTGCGGACACCTAACATATAGGTAAGAAAACAATGAAGAAATTTTGAAATAATCAAACTATCATTTTTGTTTTAAGCACAATATTGAAATCTTCTCTCAGGGTGTCGTTTCATTCTTATCCAACAAGATTTAAAGTTAGGAGAAAAATGAGGATCCTATTAATATAACCTAACTATTACTTTGAAGAAAAGACAATATAATTAGTTCTCCATATGACAGAAAGTAAAACCTCATATCTATATAAACATCTAGATGAAAAACAGAAAGAAAATTGGCTAAAATAACAATAAAAACAAATCTTCAAGCCATATATCCTCAAGAGTGTGCTGTCAAGTATATAATTTTCAAATAATAAATGCATTTATAAGTGATTTTAATCCTCTGTATGACTTTTCAAATATTTTGTTAATATATAGATATGCAGAGACACATATAGACACTCATGTCACAACTAGGATTGTCTGAATTTTTCAGTAATACCATCAAAATGATCTAGTCAGTAGGAAAAAATTAAAAATTAGTTTTCAAATTCCAGAAAATATTCTCATGCTACAGAAATATGCCATGTATATTCTCTTTACATACAATTTAAAATTTTACGTATAGAATGGGAAATCTCATATTTTCAGCAAAACTGAATTCTTTTTATAAATCTGAACTAGAAAAAATACAATTTTGGAACAATTAGACATCTGTTGCACTGTTTGTCTTCTCATTACATTGCTTTTTAAAAAGGTAACTGCAGATTTACATATTTGATATAACCCAATTCATCATATGTATTTTAGCATTTACTGAATTCCATGACAGTTTTAGAATAATGAATGCCAACTATTGCACTTGAGATTGAAATAAGTGAATCATTGATAATTTGCAGAAATAAACTATTATTTTTTCATCTTTGGATAAAGATACGTTAAACACATATCCATATCAACCCTTATATAGTGTGTGATTCTATTTCCCACACTTTATATTGGAAATATAGTTATATGTTTATTTTCATGTATAAACTATCACCTGCTGGAGGGCAGAAAACAATCTTTTAAGTCATTATTGGTTTAATCTTCATTGCTGTTCTTCTAAAACTGATATATAGTTGTTGTGGCATTTTTGAAGAATGAGTAAAAGATTGAGAAAACCTCACCTCCATTCCCTTGAGTTCAGGGCAGTAACTGTCGACATTTAATTAACTCAATAAATACAGGTTTATAACCTCTACTATTTCACATTTTAAAGTAAGCATGTTTAACTTTTATAATAGGAGCAATATCATTTATTTTAAAACAATATATTAATTTTAAAATCTTATTGAATTTTTATAGATAACATTTCAGATATAACCTGTTTTACACTTTTTTTAAAGTGAGTTCAGGAAGACTCCTATTCAGAATGAATGCTCATTATTTTTTGATCAGAATTCTATAGTCAGCTTCTTACTGAAGGTTAATCCCTAAGAAGTAGTCCTCAGTGTTTCTTGGATGGATAAAAAGATTTAACAAGAATACTTCTGTTGTTTGTAAGGTAACATTATGTTGAAATTTATGCTCAAACTAATGCAATTTTCTTTTACTTTTAGTCAGCTCTTACCCTCATGGAGCTCTCACCCAACCATTACTGTGTTTTGGCCATTTTGCTAAACATTACATGAAAATGGGAAGGAGGTAAACTATTACCATTATACACTATTATGATGCCCTTTTTATCTAACTCAATTTAATCCATACCATAACCCTGTGAATCATGTCTCTGAATTAAGAAAATAATTGCTCAATATTAACTTAAAGAAATCTAATACTGAACCTAAATAATCTCAGATAGGTAGAAAGGTTTTAGATGTAACTTCCTCCATTTTCCTCTTAGAAGATCTTCAAGGCAAAGTAGTTTTGAAAGACCTACAATGGACTGTAGCAAGAGGGTGGGAGGGAGGGAGACGCAAGAGGGAAGAGATATGGGTACATATGTATATGTATAGCTGATTCACTTTGTTATAAAGCAGAAACTAACACACCATTGTAAAGCAATTATACTCTAATAAAGATGTAAAAAAAAAAAAAAGAATGGTCTTTTGCAAGTCAAATCATCACACCTCCACTTAAAATCCTCCCACGACTCTCACGTAGCTGTTGGAGGATTGCACATGAAATCCCCTGCTATTTTTAGGTTACATTAGTTTCCATAATTTCTTCATCCCTAATAGCATCAATGAGCGCAAAAAACATCATTTAAAATTATTAATGATATTGATAGTATATAAGGAATTTAACCCATTTGCTGGCAGTTTTTAATGTGTGTGTGTGAGAGAGAGAGAGAGAGGAACTAACAGGTTGCAATTATTCTTATTCACACAATACACATCTAAAGAGAAAAGCACATCCATGGTTTTTTGGCCTCAATAAAAGTGATCCTTCTATAGAAAAGGATCTGAAAAGAACATCAAGCTCAATACTTTTACAGACAGGAACGTTGAAAATTAAATAAGTGACTTGTTTATGTCTTATGCACTGTGATAGAGACACTAGATGGGGATTTATATGTAACTCCTGATTCTCATGCCAACACTGCCCATGTCACTGTTTTGTCTTGTTATATTTTTAACTGTGCACTTGCTTGCTCTTCAACCATCATCTAAACCTATTTTATTTGCATACAGATATTACACCAAACTTATGCCTACCTAAATCCTAACCTCATCTTTCAACACTTTTTTCTTTCTGTGTCAGTTGTTCCACATTAAACTACTTTTCTTTCTCCTTACTCCTTAATTTTTTATATTTCTATGTTTTATCAATGCTCATGTATTTCTCATCCCTCAAGACCCAGATTAAGTACCATCTTTCTATAAAACATTACTCTTTGAATTCTCTTGGCAGGGTTGTTTCTTTGTGATCACATAACCCCTCAGACTTCCTTCTGCAAGTAGAAAGATTATGAGCTATATGTGCAGTGCTTAAAAGAACTGATTCTGGAACCAAACAGCCTCCGTACAACTGCTTGATCTGCAACTTAATCAAAAGTTATACTTGGATATTGAAATAAAAACAGGGATAACAATGGAAACTATTTCATTAAGTCATAGAAAAAGAGTAAGAAAAATCTTTGATGATTTTTTTATCCTCATATTTTCCTCAAATTGGCTTGAAATTAGTTGCTTCCAAGTTCCTCTATGTTAATATATTCAAGGAACTTTATAACATAATTCTTATGTTTGCATATCATAGTAAAACTCCTGATGTGCAACAGAAATCTAATAAGTGTTTATTGTATGAGTGAATAAATAAACTGAGCATCTGTAATCATATAACAAATGTTCTAGCCAACAGTGGGTTCTTTAGAATACCATATTCAGAAATACAATGTTTTGACATTCATAGTACAAAAGATACTTGGATTTGATAGATATTTATATTTGGATAATAATACCCAAACCAATAAGACAGATGTATATTAACACGAGAGTTGAGTGGAGTAGCTGGAAAAAAAGATTTTGCAATTGCTATCTAAAATCAGTTATCCTCAAAGCAATTAATTTTGTTCTATCATTATCATTTATATCACAGTTTTCCTGTACTTGGCATAGCAGAATAACCAAAATTTACACGTGTTATGTTCTTGTATGTGTTCTAAATGTTCCTTTCACTGACAGTTTAATTACTGTCACTTAAGTAAGCAAAAAAAACAAAAACAAAACAAAAACAAACAACTTTGTAAGGGGGAAAAGATATTGCAGCTAATTAAATTCGTAGCTAAGCACAAAGGAAGAAAAGCAACCTTCTAACTATGAAGTTTAGACAATTTTCCAAGCTAAAAAATGATTTATGGATAAACATAATTGTGACAAACTGTTTAACTAATAGCATTTGCATTCTCTTGGCTGTAACAGAAATATATAGTATAATTGCATTAAGAATGAACTAAAAATTCTTATCTATATTTTTATTTTCCTAGATTATTTATGAAATAACATTCCAAAATAATGAGCCAATTTTGAATGTAAAATTTTATTTTAATGTAGGAGAAGAAAGACATATGATCAATTTTCTAAAAAAAAAAAAAAGACTGGGAGGGCATTATGCTAGGTGGAATAAGTCAGACGTAGAAAGACAAATACTGTATGATATCACTTACATATGGAATCTAAAAAACACAACAAACTACTGAATATAACAAAACAGAGACTCTCAGATATAGAGAACAAACTAGTGGTTACCAGTGGGGAGTGGGGGAGGGGATACAGAGGAGTGAACGAGTGGGAGGTACAGACTATTGAGTGTAAGATAAGCTAAAGGGATGTAGTATACAGCATGAGAACACAGCCAATATTTTGTAATAACTGTAATTGGAGTGTAACCTTTAAAACCTGTATAAATTTTTTTTTTAAATTTAAAAAGTACAATGTCATTTGTCATTACTGATACATGTTTATATATAGCAATGATGACCGTTTCCTCCAACTAACTCTAATAACAAGATTAAATAATTATTTTTTAATTTATTAAATCATAGCAACAGGCCTAAAGCAATAATTTTCAATGTGTGGTCTCTTTACCAGAAGTATTATTTTCACTTGGGAACTTGTTAGAACTGTAAATTCTCAAGCCCTACCAGAGAACCATTAAATCAGACACTCTAGAGTTGGGTCCCAACAATCAGTATTTAACAAGTCCTTCAGGTGGTTCTGATACATACGAAAGAAATATTCTCAAATAAAAAGATGCATATTGATACCAGAATTAAATGGAGGAGAGTAGATACATGGTAATAACCCGAGTATAATGGGGGACACTAAACCACTGTTTTAGACATCTAAAGTTCTTAGAGATAATCAATTTTGCCTATGGCACATAAAAAATCAAGGGCAGGAAGGAATGGTTAGATCTCTTCTATACTGATTTAAGTTAATCAACATTTTGGAAATAGCTTTTTATGTGGCAACATCTTTATTTCTTCAATATGTCAAAAGTTGCAATGCCTGAAAACAATCTAACTTTACTATTAAAACAACTGCTTCATGAGACTAGTTTAACACTTAACTTTGTAAACATTTGGACAAGGGTGTGGCAAGCCCAAATTGACTGCCTCGTTCAAATTCTAAATTGTGTTTCCAGGAAGACACTGGGTGAAAACCCTGACACTTATTTATGTGATTTCTTATTCAATTGCATGTTCAATTTCAAATTTATTAATTTATTCAACAAATGTTTATTGAGCATTTATCCAGGCACTAAGTTAGAGGAAGATCTCTCCTGATGCTTCATAAACAGATGATATCAGCTTTAAAAAGGAAATTCTTGAGAGCTACAGAGAGGCCCACTTCTTGAATTTCTTTGATCCATGTGGACTATCAGCAGATAGTTTCTAAAAGAGTACTGGTTACCATCACTTTTTAAATATAGAGCTACTGTTGGTGTGTGTGTATGTGTATGTATATATATATATATATATATATATATATATATATAAAAGAGAGAGAGAGAGAGAGAGAGAGAGAGAGGGAGAGAGAGAGAGAGAGAGAGAGAGAGATGTGGGGGAGTGAGAGCTCTGAAGTTTGCTTTTGGCATCAGTCATTATATGAAGCAGAGTGATACTTCAGTTGCTTCTTACTGATACTCCCTCCATATTTGCATGTTCATATTTGATGTGGAAATTCAAAGTTTGCTTCAATAGTTAAATAAAGTTCTACTTTCTAATCCAGTGACACTTTTTGAAAAGATTCCTTGTGGTAGGCAGTGAACTGAGTACATGACAAAATCTCTAATAACTTCTCAACACACAGAAATATTAGATACACTTAAATGTAATAAATAATTAAGTCATGTTGACACCAAAGAAGGATTTATAATTCAGAAATAAATATATTACCAAAAGAAGGCCACAAATATAGATACATTGATGTGAGTTGGTGCCACTACATAGTTCACACATTGTAAGTGGTTTAAAACTTGGCACCAAAATAAAGCCAAAGCCAGAAATACATTATCCAGATATGAAATGGAGTTGAAATGGTGCCACTGTCCAGTTTTATGGTTGAAATTACCAATGGTGGAGAACTAGGGTTGAAATAAACCAAATCTAGAACAAAATAAAACAATGTTTGTCAACCCCTATGTTAGGAAACCAAGCCGAGATAGCTACGTAAGGACTGATAGGGAGTTCTATCCTACAGGACCTAGGCAGACGTATTGATACCTTGAGACTGGTAAATTGAAAAAGAATCACTAGTTAAATTAAAGGAAAAAATATAAGAAAGAAATAACAAGTGTAACAGTGTGTGTGCTCCATATTGTTCATTTTGAAAAAAGTAACTATAATATTAGAAAGATCTGATTTTGTTTTTGTTTTTTTGTTTGATTTTTTTAGAAAGATCTTATTTTTTATACTCAGAACTTTGGTTTATGTGAGAAACATCATTAATCAGTAAATATTTCAAACTTATTTTAATCTGTAACATCTCTGCACTTTGCTTCTCTGGAGGTGATTTTATTCCTAGCTAAATTCTACACTGTAGTATTCTCATCATATTACATTTATATTTTGCAGTTTTATAATCACCTTTGTTATTCAGATATATTTATGTGTACAGTGCTAGAGTCTATATTGGATATTCAAGTTTATCTATGGGAGTTTGGTGTTTAAGAGGAATGTTGAGGTCCTGGGCCTTATCCCTGGTACCAACAGACCACTGCATTTTAAAGAAGCTTTCAAGTGTTGATTGTCTGATGTATATGAAGGGATGATGAGACCCCAGGACATCACACGAGTGGGCATACTACTGAGAAAGTGAGTTTTGATAGTATTTGCAAAATCGTCTCTTCTACCTTTCTTGATGATGCTTTTACCATAGATTATGAAAAGTGTATTGTTATAAATTTTTAGAGCATTATTTATTTATTTTTTTTTGCGGTACGTGGGCCTCTCACTGTTGTGGCCTCTCCCGTTGCGGAATACAGGCTCCGGACGTGCAGGCTCAGCGGCCATGGCTCACGGGGATCTGCAGCACGTGGGATCTTCCCAGACCAGGGCACGAACCCGTGTCCCCTGCAGCGGCAGGTGGACTCTCAACCAGTGTGCCACCAGGGAAGCCCCTGTAGACTTTTTAATGATGGCCATTCTGACCGCTGTGAGGTGGTACCTCATTGTAGTTTTGATTTGCATTTCTGTAATAATTAGCAATGATGAGCATTTTTTCATGTGCCTACTGGCTATCTGTAAGTCTTCTTTGGAGAAATATCTATTTAGGTCTTCTGCCCATTTTCGACAGGGTTGTTTGTTTGCCTTTTGTTGTTGTTGTTGTTGTTGTTGCTGTTGTTATTGAGTTGTATGAGCTGTTTGTATATTTTGAAAATTAAGCCCTTAACAGTCACATCATTTGCAAATATTTTCTCCCAGTCCATAGGCTGTCTTTTTGTTTTGTTTATGGTTTCCTTTGCTGTGCAAAATCTAAGTTTGATTAGGTTCCATTTGTTTATCACTGCTTTTATTTCTATTGCCTTGAGAGACTGACCTAAGAAAACACTGGTTCAATTTATGCCAGAGAATGTTTTGCCTATGTCCTCTTCTAGGAGTTTTATGGTGTCATGTCTCATATTTAAGTCTTTAAGCCATTTTGAGTTTATTTTTGTGTATGGTGTGAGGCTGTGATGTTGGAGGGGATGTGGAGTAAAGAGAACCCTCCTGTACCGTTGGTGGGAATGTAAATTGTTGCAGCCACTATGGAGAACAGTATGGAGGTTCCTCAAAAAGCTAAAAATAGAGTTTCCATATGATCTAGCAATTCCACTTTTGGACATATATCCAGACAAAACTATAATTCAAAAAGATACATGCACCCCTATGTTCATAGCAGCACTATTTATAATAGTCAAGACATGGAAACAACCTAAATGTCCATCAACAGATGAATGTATAAAGAAGATGTGATATACATACACACACAATGGAATATTACTCAGCCATAAAAAGACTGAAATAATGCCATTTGCAGCAACATGGATGAAGCTAGAGATGATCATACTAAGTGAAGTTAAGTCAGAAAGAGAAAGACAAATACTATATGATACCACTTATATGTGGAATCTAAAATACGCCACAAATGAACTTATCTATGAAACAGAAACAGACTCAAAGATATAGACATCAGACTTGTGGTTGCCAAGGGGGATGGGGGAGGGAAGGATTGGGAGTTTGGGATTAGCAGATTCAAGCTATTATATATAGGATGGATAAAAAACAAGGTTTTACTGTATAGCACAGGAAACTACATTCAATATTTTGTGATAAACCATAATGGAAAAGAATGTGAAAAAGGATATACATATGTATAACTGAATCACTTTGTTGTATAGCAGAAATTAACACAACATTGTACCTCAACTAAACTTCAACAAAATTTAAAAAAAACAAACAAACTACTCTTTAGGGGAAAAAACGTCAGTTGAAATTCCCCAAAAGGAGCTAAATAATGGCAACATTTTCAAATATTACTCTAGTAGTATTTTTTTTTTTTTTTTTCGGTACGCGGGCCTCTCCCTGTTGTGGCCTCCCGCTATTGTGGCCTCTCGCGTTGCGGAGCACAGGCTCCGGACGCGCAGGCTCAGCGGCCGTGGCCCATGGGTCCACGGGCCCAGCCGCTCTGCGGCATGTGGGATCTTCCCAGACCGGGGCACGAACCCGTGTCCCCTGCATCGGCAGGCGAACTCTCAATCACTGCGCCACCAGGGAAGCCCCACTAGTAGTATTTTTATTCATCTATTAGTGGGGTGGAGTGGTAGGCAGAATTAAAATTATCTAACTCAGCTCTGTCAGTAAGTTGGTAATTTTAATAATCACCTAGCCTTCTTTAAAACCTTGTATCTATGAGCAGCCCATAAGGTTACAATGGGAAAAGGCAATGTTAAGTTATGCAAATGATTTAACAAAAGATACATGAATGTCAGGGAAGTTAGGATTACAATCAAGCTTAGTAGATAAATGTTTAGATTCATCCTTTTCATCAATAAATTAAAACTATATAAAAAATTGAAACAATCTGTTTATTAAGATGTAAAATCAATTGGTTATTTTGAAACTACCAGTTGTATTTAGTCAGTAATAGTGAATGAAAGTAAACACCAATATTAGACTGAATATTAGAGAACATAAAACACAAGTAATAGTGGAAAACACAAGTAATAGTGGCTCTTCCTGTTTTCCCCTTTAACTCTCAGTGGTCTTGGCCTCTTTATGATGTCACCTCTCAACATCACTAATTTGAACTCACAGTGCTTAAGTCCTGGCAAATCATAGGTGGGGGAAATGTCTGTACCAAGATTGTAAGTCCTCTTGTCAAATTTTATGTTTTAAAATAACTGAAATGCTCTAGTTAACTTTACATTTATTCTCTTTAATGTAAAGAGATGTTTGTTATATTATTATTATGTCACCGACAAACAAGAGAGTGTGTGTTTAACAGACACTTATGTTCTCAAGCAATATCATAAGTTGTTCTGATCCAAGACTTAACTATTTCATTCACTTGGGTAAAATATATACATGGCTATGGATAATTCTTTTTCCATGTGATTCTTCCTTTTTTTTATCATATTGTATTTTGGATCATATAGAATGAAAGAATTCATGATTGACATTCAGATAACTATCATCTCCTTAGAGGCCACTTGGAAATTTATAAGAACATTTTTTTTGTCACAGTGACTAAGGAGTGCTGCTGAACTTTAGACAGCATGGGTCAAGGGTGTTAAACATTTGGTAGTAAGTGGGGCAGCCCAACACAAAGAAGAACAACTAAACACTAATTGTATCTTCTTGAGAAATACTGAGTATGCAAAAGTACTTTGCAATGAAAAGCAGACTATGCAGACATGGGAAGTTTGATGATAATAGTGTCCATATTCTTAATTTATCTTGTGTTAAAGTGAGGTAGGAAAATAAAACCTTTCAATTATGTATACCATTTTACTGTGAAGACAAGGAACAAAGGCAAAGGCATGTAACTCTGGAAATATAAAGGAAAGTGTAACTGGGTTTTCTTTGGACACTACTGTTAAAGAAAAGATAAAACACAAATCTTGAAAATAAAACAGGCTTCCCTGTGCCTACCTCATTATAATACAATCACTACTTTAAAGGACAATCTTTAGTAAAATGTTTGACTGTATTTGTCCTGATTACTTTAGATGTTGAGTGACTTGCTCACTATTACACAGTAATCTCTGCTTGGGAATACACCATGACAGAATAACATCATATTGTACTTACTTTAAAATGTTTAAGCACAATAAAATATTGATTTCATTACTACTATCATGAGGATTGTGTAGCTTTCAAAGAACTTCACCATAATGGTTAAAAACCTATTTTTGATTTTATGACTATTTCTTTATGTTGTTTTCTACTGTAATCCCCAAACTCTTGTGCTATTGTAGAATAAAAGTGCGGTTGAACTCATAATCAAATGGCCTCATTGTTAGCCAATGAAGCCCACATAAAAATCCTTAATTATCATATTTCCTTAGGCTCAAGTGGCAACTTCCCATTCTCTTAACAGAGAATTTGAGATGCAGAAAATAATTTTCTGCTTGTCTTTCCTCTGAACTTTTCTAACAATGATAGGAACTTAATATTAGACTTACATTTCTGTGCCATGACTACCAACTTTGTACCTGATAAACAAAATTCTCCTCTTTGAGCTCAATACACCCCCTGCCCAATTAATCTTCTTTAATACCTTTGTTCATCCAAATCGCAACAACCCAACTCAAGAGTTTCACCTCTTCTTGCCTTTGTCTTCAATTCAAGTAGTGTCAGTCAACTCAATCCTTCCATTATTAATACTGAATAGGTCTAAGACATCTGAGGGAAGTGCAAGAGGTTTGCCCAAAGATTTGGCATCAGATAGGTATCTAAAAATCTGAACTTTAAAAACTTCCAGCATTAGCTTCCAGATCTCATATCCACTGTACATTTTATCTTTCTCTCCCCTGTGCTGCATTAATAAGTCCTCTCTTACTATCTTGGCCTAGGGTTTCACCTTGATATAAAACAGGGTTTACTAACCTTGGCACTATTGACATTTTAGGGGGGATAACTCTTTATTGGAGTTGAGGACGGGGTGGGGGGCAGGAAGGAATGGGGGTCCTGTGCATTATAAGATGTTTAGTAGCATTTGTGGTTCCCTACGTACTAGATGTCAGTATCAGCAAGTATGTGTGCACACATGCGTACGCGCACACACACACACATGCACACAACTGTGACAATCAAAAATATCTCAGACGTTGCACAATATCCCCTGGGGGAGGAGATTCAAAATACACTCAGGTTGAGAAACACTGCTCTAGAAAATGTTAGAAAAAGACAGGAAATCTCAGGATACTACACATAGAGCCATCCCTCAGCAAGAAAATACCCATGTGGCTCTTGACCTTTGCCTTTACATCGAGACCCCTCTAGCAATACAACAATGACTCAGGCCCCAGTCCGTCCCTGGAAAACTTTCTGCTAAGTCCTTTGTGGCCTTATTTACTGTGCATCTGACACAGAATCCCAAAATCCAGAGCCGGTTGTCAGGATATATTGGGATATATATGAAATAGAATACTGCTCAGCCATAAAAAAGAATAAAATTGTGCCATTTGCAACAACATAGATGGACTTGAAGAGTATTATGTTAAGTGAAATAAGTCACACAGAGAAAGATAAACACTGTATGATATCACTTACATATAGAATCTAAAAAATAAAACAAACTAGTGAATATAGCAAAAAAGAAACAGACTCACAGATATAGAGAACAAACTTGTGATTACCAGTGCAGAGAGGGGTACAAACTATTATGTATAAATTAAGCTACAAGGATATATTGTACAACACAGGGAATATAGCCAATATTTTATAATACCTATAAATGGAGCATAACCTTTAAAACTGTGAATTACTATATTGTACACGTGTAACATTACAATGTAATGTACATTACTGTAATCTGTAACATTACATTCCACAAGGCTGACAATGTGTATCTTCTTTACATTAAAAAGCTGACGGACACTGAGACTGATTTTGGAATGTTTAGATATGTGGACCTGAAGTGAAGGCAGATTTGTGGCTTCTGTGTTCCATTTAATCTTAGTTAAGATGAAGTATTAGTTATTGTGTGTGTGTGTATGTGTGTGTGTGTGTGTGTGTGTGTGTGTGTGTGTGTATTCCAAGACCTTAATTAAAAAACTAGGCATATCACAAAATAACAACCGTTTGACTTAATTGTTGTGTTTCTTCTTCTTTTTAGAGTAAGTAATTAAATTAGACCATCTTCACACTTTTGAGGGACATTTTAAAAAGGATAGAAGTAAATTTATATTCACATAAAAATAGTTTTCAAATAAAAACCAATAAAACATACACTGAGAGATCGTATTTTTTTCATAAGAAACTTCAAGAATTGAATCTGAATGCATCCTGGTCTAGAAAATTTCTTGACTGTCCCAGAGAGGCAAGGGGAGAGATGCTCTCACCAGCAGAACTAGACTTAGGGGAAAGAATGGAAAAATTCTCTCCAGTCCTAAAAGATTAAATTGATTTAACTGCTTATGACATACGTAAATTTATATAGAGAGTGAGAACTATGGTATTTGGATCATTGCTATTTTAGGGGTCCTATAAATTCTTCTCAGTAAAAATAAAACTAAATGTATTGAATTGTCACTAACTCTAACCTAACCAACCTTAAGAAACATAAGAATTTTCAACCACACCATTAAGTTACATTTTGCCAGTTTCCAGTCAGTCCATTCTGCCTCTCCCCCACAAATGGCTGCTAAGTTACCATGGAAAATCTTGCCTATTCTTGAAATTAACACAAATTAAATCATAACATATATGCTTTTGGGTTTCTGGATTTTTTTCTTTCAGTATATTTTTTTGGATTCATCCATGTTTCCATGTTGCATACATCAGTAATATGTTCCTTTACATGGCTGAGTAGTATTCCATTACATGAATATACCATACTTAGTTTATCCATTCTCCTGTTGATCACTTTAGTTTTGGATTATTATGGGTTACTTTAGTTTTGGGTTATTATGAATAAAGTTGCTATAAACATTTTTCCCAAGTTTTTTGGAGATTTCTCTTGGGTAACCTACTAGTGGAAATGCTGAACCATACACAGAACATGTGTATGTTTAACTTTATTTTTAAAAAATCAAGGGACTTGCCTGATGGTCCAGTGGTTAAAACTTCACCTTCCAATGCAGGGGGTGCGGGTTCGATCCCTGGTCAGGGAGCTAAGATCCCACATGTCTTGCGGCCAAAAAACCAAGGCATAAAACAGAAGTAATGTTGTAACAAATTCAATAAAGACTTTAAAAATGGTCCATATCAAAAAAAAAGTAAAGAAAAAATTAAAAAAAAAATCAAGTGGTATTCCAAAGTGGTTGTACCATTTGTACATCCACCACTGATGCTGAACATGTCAGATGCTCTATATTGTAGCTGATGACTGGTGTCATTAATCCTTAACTTTAGCTATTCTAGTGGGTTTAAAGGGTTCTTTTACTTCTAATCAGATATATATGTGTGTGTGTGTGTGTATATGTGTGTGTGTGTGTATATATATATTTTTTCCCTTTCATCTTTAATTTCCCTGAGGAATTTGTTTTTCTTTAGTTCTCTTATACAGGTCTCACATATATTTCAATAAAATTATTTTAAAATAATTTTTGTTATTACAAATTATACTATTATATTGTTTTCTTAAATTTATATGCCCAACTTTTCTAGTTATAGAAATATAATTAGTTGATATAATTAGACCTTGTATCATATGATCTTATTATGTTCAAAAAATATCTCTAAATTATTTTTTAGGTGTCATTAGATATTCTACTTACTAAACAATGCCCTCTGTGAATAAAGTCCAATTTTACTTCTTCCTTTCCATTTTAATGCTTTTATTGCCTTATGGAACAATACAGCATCTGGATTACAATGCTGAAGGAAGTGAGCATCCATGCCTTGTTTATAGTTTATAGAGGAAAGACAGTCAATATTCCACCATCAATTAATTTGATTTTAATAATAACTATTGTCAGGACTCATTTTATCTGTTTGAGGAAGATGCCTTCTATTCCTAATTTTATCAGAGTTTTGCTTTTTTGGGTTTTTTTTTTGCAATATGCGGGCCTCTCACTGTTGTGGCCTCCCCCACCGCGGAGCACAGGCTCTGGACGCGCAGGCTCAGCGGCCATGGCTCACGGGCCCAGCTGCTCCGCGACATGTGGGATCCTCCCGGACCGGGCACGAACCCGCGTCCCCTCCATCGGCAGGTGGACACTCAACCACTGTGCCACCAGGGAAGCCCCCAGAGTTTTTAATTATGAATGAATGTTACTCTTTTTCAAAACTACTTCTGCATATCTTGAGATAATCAGATGAATTTCTTATATGTTATTTGGAGTGATTACAACGATTAATTCATATTAAACTAACTAGGTTACATTGCAGAGAGTAAACCTCAATGATCATGATATGTTAGCCTTTTTATAGATTGTTCAGCAAGAATAATTAATAAATTGTTAAGGAATTTTTGCATCTATGTTAATGCATGGTATTAGTCTATAATATACATTTCTGGTAATGTCCTTGAGACATTTTGGTGACAGGGTTACTTATATTGATCTCAAAAATGAGTTTAAATATCTTCCTGCTTCCTCTTGTTTCTGAAAAACTTGTGTAGAGTTGTTAGTATTTTCCCTTAAGTTTTTAATTTGATTTATCAATAAAACTCCATGGGCCTGTGCCTTCTTTTCTGGGAAGGTTTTTGATAGTGAATTAAATTTATTTAATAATTATAGGGCTCTTCACATTTTTGTTGTTTCATCTTGTGTCAGTATTGGTAAATAAACTGAGTTTTACAAGGAGCTCATCTATTTCACTTGAGTTGCTCAGTTTATTACAATAAAATTGTTACTGATATTCCTCATTATCCTTTAAAATCTATATAATTACAAAGGCTTCATCTCTCCAGATATTGGTAATTTGTGTGTTCTCTCTGTTTTTCTTCATCAGTTTTTCTAAAAGTTAATAAATTTTTTTGCGATACGCGGGCCTTTCACCGCCGCAGCCTCTCCCGCTGCGGAGCACAGGCTCCGGACGCGCAGGCCCAGCAGCCATGGCCCACGGGCCCAGCTGCTCTGCGGCATGCGGGATCCTCCCAGACCAGGGCACGAAACCGCGTCCCCTGCATCAGCAGGCGGACTCTCAACCACTGCACCACCAGGGAATCCTAAAAGTTAATAAATGTTAATAATCTTTTCAAAAACAAATTTTGGATTTTTATATTTGCTCTAATTTGGTTTTTTAAAATTTTTATTTTATATTGGAGTATAGCTGATTTACAACATTGTGTTAATTTCAGGTGTACAGCAAAGTGATTCAGTTATACATATACATATATCTATTCTTTTTCAAATTCTTATCCCATTTAGGTTATTACAGAATATTGAGCATGGTTCCCTGTGCTACACAGTAGGTCCTTCTTGGTTATCTACTTTTAAATATAGTAGTGTGTATATGTCAATTCCAAACTCCCAATTTATCCATATGTCTCACCTTTCCTTTCTGGTAACCATAAGTTTGTTTACTATGTCTGTGTGTCTGTTTCTGTTTTGTAAATAAGTTCATTTTTTTCATTTTTTTTTTAGATTCCACATATAAGTGATATCATATGATATTTGTCTTTTTCTGTCTGATTTACTTCACTTAGTATGATAATCTCCGGGTCCATCCATGTTCCTGCAAATGGCATAATTTTATTCTCTTTAATGGCTGAGTAATATTCCACTGCATATGTGTACCACATCTTCTTATCCATTAATCTGTCAATAGACATTTAGGTTGCTTCCATGTCTTGCCTATTATAAACAGTGCTGCAATGAACACTAGGGTGCATGTATCCTTTTGAACCATGCTTTTCTCCAGATATATGCCCAGGAGTGGGACTCTGGATCATATGGTAGCTCTATTTTTAGTTTTTTCAGGAACCTCCATACTGTTCTCCATAGTGGCTATACCAATTTATATTCCCACTAACATGGTAGGAGGGTTCCCTTTTCTCCACACTCTATCCAGCATTTATTGTTTGTAGACTTTTTGATGATGGCCATTCTGACTGGTGTGAGGTGATATCCCATTGTAGTTTTGATTTGCATTTCTCATTTCTCTACTAATTAGTGATGTTGAGCATATTTTCATGTCCCTCTTGGCCATCTGTATGTCTTCTTCAGAGAAATGTCTATTTAGGTCTTCTGTCCACTTTTTGATTGGGTTGTTTCTTTTTTTTTGATATTGAGCTGCATGTGCTGTTTGTAAATTTTGGAGATTAATCTCTTCTTGGTCACAATGTTTGCAAATATTTCTCCCATTCTGTGGGTTGTCTTTTCTTTTTGCTTATGGTTTGCTTTACTGTGCAAAAGCTTTTGAGTTTAATTAGGTCCCATTTTTATTTCCATTACTCTAGGAGATGCACTGAAAAAGATATTGCTACCATTTATGTCAAAGAGTGTTTTGCCTATGTTTTCCTTTAAGAGTTTTATAGTATCCAGTCTTACATTTAGGTTTGTAGTCCATTTTAAGTTTGTTCTTGTGTATGGTGTTAGAGAATGTTTTAACTTCATTATTTTACATGTAGCGGTCTAGTTTTCCCAGTACCATTTATTGAAGAGACTGTCTTTTCTCCACTGTATAGTCATGCCCTCCTTTGTCATAGAGTAATTGACCATAGGTGCGTGGGTTTATTTCTGGGCTTTCTATTCTGTTCCATTGATCTGTATTTCTGTTTTTGTGCCAGTACTGTATTGTTTTGATTACCATAGGTTAGTAGTATAGTCTGAAGTCAGGGAGCCTGATTCCTACAGCTATGTTTTTCTTTCTCAAGATTGATTTTGGGACTTCCCTGGCAGTCCAGTGGTTAAGAAAATAATGCACACTTCCAATGCAGGGGGCATGGGTTTGATCCCTGGTGGCGGAACTAAGACCCCACATGCTGTGTGGCGTGGCCAAAAAAAAAAAAAAAAGATTGACTTGGCTATTCAGGGTCTTTTGTGTCTCCATACAAATTAAAAAATTTTTTGTTCTAGTTCTGTGAAAAATGCCCTTGGTAATTTGATAGGGATTGCAATAAATCTTCAGATTGCCTTGAGCAATATAGTTATTTTGACAATATTGATTATTCCAGTCCAAGAACGTGGAACATCTTTCCATCTGTTTGTGTCATCTTCAGTTTCTTTCAGCAGCAGCTTATAGTTTTCAGAGTGTAGGTCTTTGGCCTCCTTATGTAGGTTTATTCCTAGATATTTTATTCTTTTGATGCTATGGTAAATGGGATTGTTTCTTTAATTTCTCTTTCTGATATTTCATTGTTAGTGTATAGATATGCGACAGATTTCTGTGTATTAATTTTATATCCTGCTACTTTAGCAAATTCATTGATGAGCTCTAGTAGTTTACTGGTAGCATCTTTAGGATTTTCTATGTATAGTACCATGTCATCTGCAAAGAGAGAGAGTTTTACTTCTTTTCCAATTTGGATTCCTTTTATTTCTTTTTTTCCCCTCTGATTGCTGTGGCTATGACTTCCAAATCTATGTTGAGTAAAAATGGTAAGAGTGGACATCCTTGTCCTGTTCCTGATCTTAGAGTAAATGCTTTCAGCTTTTCACTATTGAGTATGATGTTAGCTGTATGTTTGTAATATATAACCTTTATTATAGTGAGGTGTGTTCCCTCATTGCCCACTTTCTGGAAAGTTTTTATCATAAATTGGTGTTGAATTTTGTCAAAAGCTTTTTCTGCATCTATTGAGATGATCATATGGTTTTTATTCTTCAATTTGTTAATGTAGTGTTATCACACTGATTGACTTGAGGATACTGAAAAATCCTTGCATCCCTGGGATAAATCCCACTTGGTAGTGGTGTATGATCCTTTTAATGCATTGTTGGATTCTGTTTGCTAGTATTTTGTTGAGAATTTTTGCATCTATGTTCATCAGTGTATGGCCTGTAATTTTCTTTTCTTTTTTTTTTTTTTTTTGTGGTATCTTTGTCTGGTTTTGGTATCAGGGCAATGGTGGCTTCACAGAATGAGTTTGAGAGTGCTCCTCCCTCTGCAGTTTTTTGGAAGAGTTGAGAAGGATAGGTTTTAGCTCTTCTCTATATATTTGATAGACTTGCCTGTGAAGCCATCTGGTCCTGTACTTTGTTGAATTTCAATACTTATGATCAGTCTAGTCATATTTTCTATTTATTCCTAGTTTAGTCTTGGGAGACTGTACCTTTCTAAGAATGTGTCCATTTCTTCTAGGTCTTCCATTTTATTGGAATATAGTGGCTGTAGTAATCTCTTATGATACTTTGTATTTCTGTGCTGTCAGTTGTAACTTCCTATTTTTCATTTCTAGATTTATTGACTTGACCCCTCTTTCTTTTTTTCTTAATGAGCTTCACTAAAGGTTTATCAATTTTGTTTATCTTCTCAAAGAACCAGCTTTTAGTTTCATTGATCTTTTCTATTTTCTTCATCTCTATTTCATTTATTTCTGCTCTGATCTTTATGATTTCTTTCCTTCTGCTCATTTTGGGTTTTGTTTGTTCTTCTTTCTCTAGTTGCTTTAGGTGTAAGGTTAGATTGTTTGAGATTTTGCTTGTTTCCTGAGGTAAGATTGTATTGCTATCAACTTCCCTCTTAGAACTTCTTTTGCTGTGTCCCATAGGTTTTGGGTCATTGCGCTATCATTGTCATTTGTCTCTAGGTATTTTTTTAATTTCCTCTTTCATTTCTTCAATGATCCACATTGTTTAGCCTCCACATATCTGCGTTTTTTACAGGGTTTTTTTTTTTTTTCTTGTTAGTTGACTTCTAATCTCATAGCCTTATCGTTGGAAAAGATGCTTGATATGTTTTCAATTTTCTTAAATTTACTGAGGCTCACTTTGGGGCCCAGCATGAGATCAATCCCAGAGAATGTTCCACAGGCATTTGAAAAGAATGTGTATTCTGCTGCTTTTGGATGGAATGCTCTAAAAATACCAATTAAGTGCATCTGGTCTAATGTGTCACTTAAAGCCTGTGTTGCCTTATTGATTTTCCGTCTGGGTGATCTTTCCACTGATAAAAGTGGGGTTATATTTGCTCTAATTTTGTTTTCCCTTTTACTGATTTTTCTTGCTTAAGCTTTATTATTTTCTCCCTTTAACTTTATTATGATATTTTCCTAATTTTAAAGCAGAAATTTACAACATTGATTTTAAACTTTTTTCTAATAAAATGCATTAAAGCTATAAAGTTCTCTCTATGTACTGTCTGCAGTATTCCACAATTTTTGTTATAAATTATTGTCCATTTGCTTCTTTTTCATAAGTGTGAATTGTAAATTGACCGCTGGTTATTTAGAAGGAGATGTTTATGTTTCAAATGTTTATGTACTTTCAATATACTGTTGACCCATGAATAACATGGGCTGTAGGGGAGCCAATTCCCACAAAGTCAAAAATCCACACAGAACTTAATAGTTGGCCCTCCAAATCTGCAGTATTACATTCAGGAATTCAACCAACCACAGATCTTGTAGTATGGTAGTATTACTGAAAAATATCCACATATAAGTGGACCCATGAAGTTCAAACCCTTGCTGTTCAAGGGTCAACTGTAATTTTGTTATTGATTTTTAATTGAATTGCTTTATGATCAAAGAATATTCCTCAGAGCTTACACAGAAATTAATGGACCATGCCTATGTACCACTTTTTAAATCTCAAATTTAATAGTATTGTTTCATGACATAGTTCCTCTTTCAGAGCATTTAGAAAAGAGAAGTTCATAATCATGGTTGAAAATCAAAATTTCTGAAGCAGTATATAAATGTAGATTGGCTAGGTTTAAACCTAGAGATATAGTAGGGTGAGTAATTTTAATACACGCCCTCAGTTAAGAAATCACTAGACCAGGTAACTTATTAGTCAACACATCCTGAATTTTATTCAATTAATTCATTCAAAATTTTGTAGAGTGGCAAAAATGTGCCAGGTTTTTTACTGGGAACAAAAATTTTAATGAAGGTACCAAGATATTTTTGTACTGCACTTTATTCTTAATATTTATATAATGTTAAAATAAGGAAATCACTCTATGAGCATGTGTGTTTTTATGTGTGTGTGTATGCGTGTGTGTGTAAGCCCCAAACTCACTCATGATCAACAATGACATTATTTCTGTAATATAATGGAATGATGTATAATAATATTTCTTTAACAGATCTTAATATGTGCCTCCATTACAAATAAATAAGAATTAGATATAAAACTCCCCTTTGTGAGAATAAACATGCTCATATAGTACTAAGACAAATGGAAATTTGTAAATAGAAACTACTTTGCAACATAGTTTTATTTCTCATATTTTCCTAGAGAAGAAAAAAAGTCAAAATCCATATCAATGCTTGTGATATACACTGACACACACACACACACACACACACATGCACACATTCACAGACAGACATGCATGCCATTGAGTGATTTGGATTTGGTTAAATTCTGAGATTATTTTGAGGATCTGATCTCACCTAGGCATAGTGTTTTTAAGATGATGTCTTATAATTCTTACAATGTCTTATAGTTCAATTTTAAGAGAATTTGGAGCATAAAGTGGGGAAAAATTCAATCATGGTGTCATTAAAAAGCCCATAAATGTCCATATTTCAGATACGCATTTTGGTGACTTTCTTTTTTTTTTTTTTAAATTTCATTTATTTATTTATTTTTGGCTGTGCTGGGTCTTCTTTTCTGTGCATGGGCTTTCTCCAGTTGCAGTGAGCAACTGCAGGGGGCCACTCTTCATCGCGGTGCGCGGGCCTCTCACTGTCGCGGCTTCTCTTGTTGCGGAGCACAAGCTCCAGACACGCAGGCTCAGTAGTTGTGGCTCACGGGCCTAGTCGCTCCGCGGCATGTGGGATCTTCCCAGACCAGGGCTTGAACCCGTGTCCCCTGCATTGGCAGGCAAACTGTCAACCATTGCGCCACCAGGGAAGTCCTGGTGACTTTTTTTTTAAAATGTTTTTATCCATCTTGTTTTAGTTATGTTGAAGTTTGTGTTAAAAACACATATTTGGTCATTTCTATTTTTCTAGGATGAAGTAATCTTACATAATAATAGAGATCTAAGAATGTAAAATATTTCTCTAGTTGGTCATGGCAAGTGTTTATGTACAGTAATGATCGTTAAATAGAGTGATTTTGTATAAATTAATTAAAACTTTCCCCTCTTATTTTAATAGCCAAAAAATAAACTTCGGGACATGTGATAATTACATCCCAGGTAAGAAAGTTCAATTTTTTAAAACAAGTATGTTTAGTTTTAGGGATAAGTAATAAACAACAGCTGTCATGGAGTATTACTAAAAATCAGCTTTTAATTTTCCTAAGCACCTTTCTCATGGGCTCAGTGAATCCCTTCTAAAGATATTTTGTCTTACTATCCACAGAAGATTAAGTGAATATGTTCAGCAACATAAAGGTGGACATATTTACAGGTTAGAATTCAAACAGTTAGATAATCTTACAGTTGAAAGGCAGTGTAAAAAAATGGATAAATAACTTCTTACCTGTGTCAGGAACGTCTTCTGCTACATTGCTGATATTCTATATCGGACATATAATTGGCAAAAAAATTCATTACTTGACAAGGCCAGTCAATCTGATGGTGAAGGACTTCTTATATCAAGTAATCAATTTTCTCTCATATATTAAACTTAAATATATCTTTCATTCTGCATATTTTCTCATTGATCCTGATTCTATCTTTAGGAGACTCACAGGACAAGTCTATTTCCTCTTATATACAGCATTTTTGTACATACTTAAATAGATGAGGATATCTCTCTCACAGGTCTTATTGGTAACCTAAATATTTTTAACCATTTATATTATAGTTTCTATGTAACTCGACTCTCACAATCACAATTCTGTAGGTACTCTTTATTTATCGATTTTCTTCATTAGTATGCCACCGATGACAATGCGGTTCTGGGGTGTATGACATTTACTCTTGTAGCTTAGAATATGGTTACTAACTAAGGGGATCTTAAGTGTTAGCCTTTATATTCAGTCATATATTTACTGAATATTTTAAATAGGAACTGTGCTAAGTACTTTGGGAGTTACAAAAGTAGCTACCATAATTTCTGTTCTCAGTAGAATTGTATTCTAGCCAAAAGAGTATAAAGGAAAAATCTAGATTGGAAGAGATAGAAAGATTAAAAGGAAACAGTAAAACTGTTTTTTTTCCATTAATATTACAGACTATATTAGTTTCACAATGACTATATAATTAACTACAAAACTAGTTAAGGGCTTCCCTGGTGGCGCAGTGGTTGAGAGTCCGCCTGCTGATGCAGGGGACACGGGTCCGTGCCCCGGTCTGGGAAGATCCCACATGCCGCGGAGCGGCTGGGCCCGTAAGCCATGGCCGCTGAGCCTGCGCGTCCGGAGCCTATGCTCCGCAACGGGAGAGGCCACAACAGTGAGAGGCCCGCGTACAGCAAAAAAAAAAAAAAAAAAAAAACTAGTTAAAATTTTTAAAAATCAAATTTTATTTTCTCATATTAATAGTACAGAATTTCAAACATTACCAAATACATGAAGCCATAATTTGAATCATTTATTTATTAATTTACATATGATTACTTACTGCCATTTTATTTATTTATTTTTTATTTTTTCTAAACCAAACCAAATTTATTTATGAATTATTAACCTCTTGACAGTACTTGGGCAATGGGAAAGAATGGGCAAGAGAAACTTACTGCCATTTTAGGTCTGATAAAATTCTATTTATTCTGAAGTGTATGCTTAATGTTTTCTTATTTTAGTCAGTGAATTAAGTAAAAAATCATGGAATCAGCAACATTTTGCCCTGGTATTTCCCAAACCACCACGGCCAGGAACAAGAAGGAGATCAAAACCTTCCCAACTACAAGACAAAACAGTTCCTGTGAGTTTTGAAAAGATCACATACTTTTACTGGTAATAATCTTGTGAAATCATGTATAGCTATATATGTTACAGATCATCATTGACCAATGGGATTTCTGTGATGATGGAAGTATTTTATATCTTTGCATTCCAATTCCAATATGGCTACTGAACACTTGAAATGAGGCTACTGCAACTGAGCAGTTGAATTTTACATTCAATTTGATTCAGTTCACACATGTGGCCTTTAAATGTCATATTATACAGCACAGTTGAAGGTAATTCAATTCTACTACTTGGAGAAAGTAGATATATTTAATTTGCATTTCAGTATATAAAAATTACTCCCTTATTTCATATTAAATATTTGCTCAGCAATCCCACATTATAGAAAATATGTATCCAAGAAGCACAGAAATCTGGAGATCCTAAGGCTACAGTTAGTATGAACATTCAGAAAATATTCCCCAGTTGGAGAAACACCCTCATGAGAATCATGGAGTTACATTATAAACTAAGGAAGTTTCAATGCTTTCTCATTTCCTATAATATAGAATTCCAGATTTTGAGTATTAGAAGATTAATATTTCCCAATGTTTCTGGAATCATCAAGGAATATGAAAATGTTCCAAGAAAAGTTTTCACAAAATAACATATCATGAACTCTTGTTTATTTTAGGGAATATATTTAATCAGTAGTAACCTAGGTTTCTTCTGTTTTCTCATCCTTTTTTCATTTTCCTTTCTTTATTAAATTTATTTTTACAGCCATTAACATTCTTTCCAAAATTTGCTATTTTTGCAATTAAGCTTTTAAAAATATTTGATTAGGAGTTGAAAACAGAATGTACCATTCTGCTCAAACTAATGTCCACTGAATGTTATAGTTTTCATTACTGCAGTTTCCTATCTGATACTCAAATTATATCTTGTCAGGCAGAGGAGTATTAGGCTTTTACTTTTAACCACAGGTAGCATTCTAAATTCCAGAGACTCTGAATATGACAATAGAGACCAGGATATGCCTGAACATGAAACTCTTAGATATTAGAGAATAATTAGTTTCTGAGTTAGCACAGAAATGGAAGGTGGGGAAGACATTCCAAGAAATCTCAAGAACACAGAGTAAAAAAACAAAAAACAAAAACAAAACCTAAATCTCTCATGATTGTGAAGAGAGGTTCTGATTTGTCATTAGTCAGTGAAGTTCTGTGAGAATTTTAACATAAAATCTTGAGGGAATTATGAAGATCCTCTAAATTAAAATTAGGCCTTAAATGAGGCATGCTGTCCTTTAATACAAAAAAGGAACAAAGTTGAAAAAGCATAATAAACTATGCAATCTACCATTTACCCACTATTTATCAAAATCTAAAATCTTTTCATGGTTCAAGTTAAATGTATTCAATATCTGGTAATAAAGGCTGTGTAACTCACACACAAGTTGTTCATTATTATTCTAACCAATATTTCAGAGATATGATGAAGACAAATTAAGGGGAGCTCATAAACCACCATTATGGATGCACCGTTCTTTAATGAGAATTTCTGAGAGACCATCTGTTTATTTAGCTGCTAGGAGGCAGCCTCTACAGAAACCAGCTCGACACTCCAGGGAGGATGCTAAAGATGCAGCAAAACCTTTATCTCCATCAATAATTAAGAAAAGTAAGGAAGACAAGAAGGACAAATCAGATGCAGAAGCAGAGTCCACAGTTTCAGAGGAAAAACTTAGGAAAGGTTCAGAGAAAGAACCAGGAGCTAAAGAAGAGAAAGCAGATGCAAAGAAAGATGTCAAAATAGAGAAAAAAGGTTCAGAGAAGGGCAAGGAGTCAGTTACAGAATCTGAAGATGAAAAAGCAGGTGCAATAAAAGGTTCTGAAAAATACAAGATAGGTTCAAAGAAGGACAACGACTCAGCTACAGAATCAGAAGGTGAAAAAGGAGATGCAAAGCAAGACTCTAAAAAAAATAAGAAAGGGTCAAAGAAGGGCAAGGAGTCTGATACAGAAACAGAAGGTGAAAAGGGAGATGCAAAGAAAGATTCAAAGAAAGATAAGAAAGGTTCAAAGAAGGGCAGGGAGTCTGATACAGAAACAGAAGGTGAAAAGGGAGATGCAAAGAAAGATTCAAAGAAAGATAAGAAAGGTTCAAAGAAGGGCAGGGAGTCTGCTACAGAATTAGAAGGTGAAAAAGGAGATGCAAAGAAAGATTCCAAAAAAGATAAGAAAGGTTCAAAGAAGGGCAAGGAGTCTGATACAGAAACAGAAGGTGAAAAGGGAGATGCAAAGGAAGATTCAAAGAAAGATAAGAAAGGTTCAAAGAAGGGCAGGGAGTCTGCTACAGAATTAGAAGGTGAAAAAGGAGATGCAAAGAAAGATTCCAAAAAAGATAAGAAAGGTTCAAAGAAGGGCAAGGAGTCTGATACAGAAACAGAAGGTGAAAAGGGAGATGCAAAGAAAGATTCAAAGAAAGATAAGAAAGGTTCAAAGAAGGGCAGGGAGTCTGCTACAGAATTAGAAGGTGAAAAAGGAGATGCAAAGAAAGATTCCAAAAAAGATAAGAAAGGTTCAAAGAAGGGCAAGGAGTCTGATACAGAAACAGAAGGTGAAAATAAAGATGGAAAGAAGGATAAGAAAGGGAGCAAGGATTCAAAGAAACCTGGCGAGAAAGGAGATGAATCAAAGGACAAGAAAGATTCAAAGAAGAAGGAGAGTAAAAAAGATAAGAAAGATGAAAAGCCCGGTGAGGCAGATAGTGAGTCAAAAGATGCTGCCAAGAAAGAAAAGAAAGATGCCAAGAAGGATGCAAAGAAAGATGCCAAGAAGGGCAAGTAGGCCTTGGATGGTAATTCAAAAGAGTATTTGATGGAACAATTTTAGTAGTCTGAAACTGAATATATGAAAAGGGGGATTCAAAGAATTAATGGAATAAGTTTTTAAATGGGGGAAAGAAGAACACAAAGATGGGCTCAGAAAACCTTCATGAAAAATATAAGAAAGACGTTAAAAGGACTTGGAGGATACTTATGCTAAATTTGGGGATATGAAGAATTCAATGAAAGATCCCTAGAAAGATTCATAAGGAATATTCAGAAGTTAATGATGTTGAATCTGTGGATACAAAGAAGAAAAAAATCAACAAAGGCGTCAACAAAATTCAAGGATGCAGATATTGAAATCATAGATTTAAACAACCTGAAATTGCACCCACAGATTTAAATAAAGAACCACAGGAGTCATGAGAGGAAGTCAAACAAATTTCATAAAGTCTACTTTCAAATAAGTACAAATACAAATTAAAGGTAGCGTTCCTCAAAAGAAAAAAAAAAAAAAGAAAAAGAGGAAAAAAATTACTGCTTTTTTGTGAGCCTGTACCATCTCTGAAGTATAAACAGCCACAACCAGGTGGATGGATTTTGAATACTCTGCTTCCAAGACAAGATAAACATACTTGGTAAGTTAGTTTTGTTTTCTTTTAAGTCAAATAAGATTAAAAACAATTAAACTGACTTAAAGGTTTGAATTGAAATTTATCATTCTTATAAAATCTCCGTAATCTGCTCACTAGATTTTTACTAGACTTTCAGCAAGTTTGGACTTTTTCATAATAAGAAATATTTAAGAATATGGAGGGAAACACCACATGAATGGAGATTTTACAAGTGTCAATGAAAAGGTTAAGGGAAGTAGAATTATTTAAGGTGAGGGAGAAGAGACTGGCTTATGATATAGAACTTTAATAATTTTAACAATTACTTAACAAAAGTTTCGTTTGATTGTTCTAACAGAAAATGGTGGCCAACTTCTCTCCATTTAAGGAAGGATGAAAATCAAAATTGTCCGAACTACAAATGTGAGTAAATTTAAATGAGACATATTGATTCTTGATAATCTGATAAATATATATACAAAACCAAATTAACCAGAATTCAACAGAATCTAGCAGAGTGAAAATACCTATATGATATTATTTTGATGTGGAAACAATTAACTTTATATCTTTATAACTATATTAAACTCTCTTTTGACCCATGAATCTTATTAATGTGAAGAAAAATAAAAAGCAATATAAAGCAAAAGGTAAAATCTTGGACCTGCCAATTAGTGCCAATTAAATATTTTCTGATTTAAATCATTCTCTCTCAGATAAACTCAGCATCGTTGCAGAACTCACCAAGTGATTTTCTCTCCCCTTTATTCTTTGCAGTGTAAACTCTAGATCCTAGTTAAAGCTTCTCCTTGATATTAAAGGAAGGGTCTCCTATTCCATATGCCCTCAAGAGCTAACTTTCTATTAATAGTGAAGTATAACTGTTTTGCCTGTTCTTTAAATATTGGCCCCTGTCCCCCATACATCAACTGCTCAAGGATTAATGGCTATTGTAATTCACGGTCTTCCAGATGGTCCTACCTTGCTGATCTGGATCAGCTGCAATGACAAAGAGAATCAAATCCTGCCCCACTGTTCTCCTCCCCCTTCCAGGAAACTCCTCATTCTCCCTTTGCTTAGAGTAAAATTCTATGTTTAGGCATTCAACCTTTTCTGAAATTGTTAGCATCACTCTGGGAATTTAGGAAATCATTTTTTTTTTCATTTTTTATTGGAGTATAGTTGATAACACAACAATGTTGTACTAGTTTAGGAAATCATTTTAAATCCCCCTCTTACCTCTAAAAATGCTTTTAAGATCATTTTCTAACACAGTATTCAAAAGCCAAATTTTAGATTCAAATTTAATGTACAGTGAAAGAACAACTGAGTGTCTGCCTTTACTATTCTACTGAAATGCACCAAGGTCACCAGGAACCTCCATGTAGCCAAATCCAATAGCAGTATCTTTTTACCCTGGTCCCTCTTCTCTTTTCTATCTATATATTTCCCTGAGTTATTCCATCCATCCCCATGGATTTATACAACATTCTTATGCTGCTGAATCCCACATTTAAACGTAGTATTGATTTCTCCACCCAACTCCAAATTCATATATCCAAATATTAAATTAAAGCATCTACATGACTGTCTTCCAGGCACCTCAAAATTAACATGTCCCAAATAGAACTCTTGATATCCCTCCACCAAAACCTGTGGTTCTCCAAAGTTTCACCAACTCAGTAAATGACAGTGACATCTAACCTGATGACTCAATCCAAAATTGATGGGTCATGCATAATTACTCTTTTTTCTTTACCCTGCTTATCAGTCAGTAAGTCCTTCCTGACTACCTCCAAGATAACTGAATTGGTTTACTTCACTGCATTTCTACCATTTCCACACTAGAAGTCCAATTAGCCATTATATCTCAATTGGAATCCACCCAAACCCTACCTAAATGCAGGGGAAGCCCCCTACATCATTTCTCACCACTTTGCCACAAACCATTCTCAACACAAAAATCATGATGTTTCTCCATTACTCTAAACTTTCTAGTGTATCAAAGTCACATTTAGCATAAATTTTCTTCTACTCTAGATTATAAAGCCTTTAATGATCTGGCTGCTGACTATTTCTCTGCCCTCATGTTGCCTACCATGCTTTTGCCACACTGGATTTCTTTCTGTATTTAACTATATAGACCATTAAGGTTTCTAGGCTTCACACTTGTTCCCTCTGCTTATAACACAATTCTCCACGAACTTCATATTGTTGACATCTTCAAATTAACAATTTTCACCTTAAATTTTACCTTTCTGGATATTTTTAAAAAGATTTTATTTTTTAGAACAGTTTTAGGTTTACAGAAAAATTAATCAGAAGGTACAGAGATTTCGCATATATGACCTGTACCCACACATGCATAGCTTCCCCCATTGTCAACATCCGCCACCAGAGTAGTACATGTTACTACTGATGAACCTACATTTATATACCATTATCATCCAAAGCCCACAGTTTACATCAGGGTACACTCTCAGTGGTATACACTTTATGGGTTTTTAAAAAAATGCATAATGACATATATAGTAATTTCACTGTTCTAAAACTCCTCTGTGCTCTGCTGATTCATCCCACCCTTTCCCCCTACCCCTAGCAACCACCGATCTTTTTACTGTCTCCAGAGTTTTTCCTTTTCAAGAATATCATTTTGTTGTAATAATATAGTTAGTAGCCTTTTCAGACTGGCTTCTTTCATTTAGTAATATGCATTTAAGATTCCTCCATGTCTTTTCATGGCTCATTTCTTTATAGCGTTGAAAAATATTCCATTACCTAGATGTAAGACTGTTTATTTATCCATTTACCAACTGAAAAATATATTAGTTGATTCTAAACTTTGGATATTATGAATAAAGCTACTATAAACATTCATATGTAGATATTTTCATGGAGATAAATGTTCAACCCCTTCGGGTAAATACCATGGAGCACAATTGCTGCATTGTATGATAAGAATATGTTTAGTTTTGTAACAATACTACATTATGTACTTAGAAATTTGCTAAGCGGGTAGATCTGCTTTTTATCATATAAAAAATGGTAACAATATATAAAGAAGGTGGGAAGAAACTTTTGGAGGTTATGAATAGGTTTATGGCATAGATTGTGGTGATGCTTTCACAGGTGTATACTTATCTCCAAACTCATGAAGTCATCAACATGTATACATTAAATATGTACAGCTTTTTGCATGTCAAAAAAGGTGTGTGTGTATATATATATGTATATATGTATTATATATTATATATATATATATACACATATAGATATTACACACACACTGGATCATAAACACACACACACACAAAAGGAACCTGAAAACTGTCTTTTATAGTGGGCTATACAATTTTGCAGTCCCACCAGCAATGAATGAGAGTTCCTGTTGCTCTACACCCTTCCCAGATTTGGCATTATCAGTGTTTTGGATTTTGGCCATTCTAATTAGTGTGGTATCTCGTTTTGATTTGCATTTCTTCCAAGACACATAGGTGGTACACACTTTCATATGCTTATTTGCAATCTGTTTATCTTCTTTGGTGATGTGTCTGTTAAGGTTTTGACTCATTTTTTAACCAGACTGTTTGTTTACTTATTGTTGATTTTTAAGAGTTCCCTGAATATTTTGGATAAGTCCTTTATCAAATATTTTTCAAATATTTTTTCCCAGTCTGTGGCTTGTCTTTTTATTCTCTAGTCAATGTTTACACAAAGCAGAATTTTTTATTTTGTTTTAATGAAGTCTGGCTTATCAATTCTTTCATGAATTTCTTTGGTTTTGTATCTAAAAAGTTACCACCAAACTCAAGATCATTTAGATTTTCTCTCATATTATATTCTAAGACTTTCAGAGTTCTGCATTTTACATTTAGGTCTGTGATCCATTTTGATCCAAACATGTTTCTCTGCCCATCCTTTGTCATTCACTTTCCTATCACCCAGCTGCTTCTATCCACTAACATGCTCTATTCTTCTATGTAACATACACGACCACCTGTTTTCTGTCTATATCTATCAATCAATCTATCTTATCTGTTTTCTAATCTAATTTATCTTTAATCTATTTACCTATCTCTCTAGTCAAAATCATTTATTGTGTGTTGCTTATCTCCCCAACAAGAATAAAAACTCCACCAGGGAAAGAAAGTATGTGACTTATTTACTGCTGTATCTTCAGGGTAAAAAACTATCTCAGACATGTAGTATACACTCAAACCACATGTCAGGTAAATGAATATGTCAGTTTGGAGCACCTAACTGAAATGACTTACTTGGGGTAGGCTTCTCCAAAATCCTAAACTGAAACATACAAGTCTTAGCAAAGTCAGACTAATTCTTCAATTGCTATTTTGCTCACAAGGATATGGCTTAATCTCATTTGATAAGATTCCTCTCAAGGTAACTATACTCCCTCTCAAATGGTTAGCTTAACTTAGAAGTTATGTTACCTAGCTTCATACCCTTCCTATTTATAGACCGGCACAACAAAGTAGAATTTTAAAAAATGTTTGAACTACATAAGGGCAATTAAGGATTTTACCCCCTTCAAATACACTGGGGGGAAAAAATACAGGCACGGTTTTTCAGTCTTTACGTGTAGCTCTGATTTCTAACCTATGTACTTATTAATTCTTCCATAAGGACTACTAGTATCACCTAAAAATGAATTTACTTATCAGTTTAGACTTTGACCTATGGCAGAGGCTCTTGGGTTTTTTCTAAAGCTATATTTTATGACCTAAATGTGGGCTATGAGTTCTGACTGTTAGAATTATATGAAAATGATTAAAGAAAAAAATTAAAACTGTAACTCATATGCAAAAAAAGGCTTTTGGTCACTAAAATTAAAAAATTATAATAAAATATTAAGAAAATCATTCATTCAATGAGAATTATACATGTCTCTAGGTAATATCCAGTTTTCTAACTTTTAGTTATTTGCTAACTTTTTCTTTATTCCTAACAATAAGCAACAGAGATGATTGGTTGTTTAACTATAGATTGTTTCTCTAACCCTTATTTGCCTGGTCTCCTACTAAGGCCAAACGGGAGGTGAAACAGTCTGGGAGCTCAATTTGAAGGGAGAGCTCCATGTACAGGACAACCTTCTACTCAATAATCTTGCCATATGTTTCAATTCTCAATTTAGACCTTTCATCACACAATTTATATGTGGAAGATATTTTTCCTCATTTACTGATTAATTTTCCCTCTTTTACTGATTAATTTTCCCTGAGTAAAGCTTAGAGCTGTAAAACTGAAATACAGATGTTAAAGAATTGCTACTTTTGTAAGCTTGTTGATCAGTGGATATATGACTAAATCATTGCAATGGCTTGCAGTGATGGTTAAAGATTTTCAGTGTGACTAAAATCACAGAAGCAATACTATTAAAAAAAAAAAAAAAAAAAAGAAAGAAATCTTGTCTTTAGAAATGTATATGTCCTGAAAGAAATATGTAAGTTCTCTGGCCTCCTTAAATGGAAAGGTAAGGTAGTACAATAAATCATCATTTAGTCATGTTTGATATTATAGAATTCTATAAATACTCCACAATATGCTTCAGCACCTGTAGTGGTATGAATATTTACAAGGTGTTTTTGGTTTGAGTTTTTTTTCTCCTACAAATGTGTGCATATGTGTGTCTGTGTTAATGTAACATTGTCAACATCACAGAGCACGTAAGAAAAAAATGTTAAAAGTGAGTGTCATTAAAGATGAAATAACTGATGGACTTTAATGCTTTGTAAGAAATGTTTTATGTAAGAGAGAGCAAACATCACATTATGTCCCATATAAAATATACACTAATTTTCTGAAATTATATATTTTAGATACTACTGGTTTTCTCTAATTTTAATAAAACCACTATTATCAATAATTGTAATACAGAAATAAAGATCATTAGTAAAAAGGAGGGGGATTAATATGGCAGGGTAGGAGGACGTGGAGCTCACCTCTCCACAACAAACACATCAAAAATACATCTATAGTGATAGAGATGACAAGTAGTGGCCAGTTCCAGAAACTGGAAAATGCAAGGAAACAGATTATCCTCTAGGAGCTCCAGAAAAAGAATGCTGCTGTGCTGACATGTTGATTTTAGCCAGTGAGACCCGTGTTGGATTTCTGACCTACAGTGCTCTAAGGTAGTCCTGTGGGACTTTCCATAGAGGAAGGAAAAATGGCTTTACTGGATCTGCTGTGGAGTGGCGAGTCAGAGCTCACAGCTCAGTCCGTGGATCATCAGGAGAAACTTCACTGACTGCAGTTTGTGAATCAATGTTTTACATAACATGAAGACAAAAGACACCATTTTAGCTTTAGTTCTAAAAGCAGACCCTGACGTAAGGACTTCAGTGACCCTAGGAAGCACAAATGAAGAATGAGAAAAGTGAATCAGGGAAGCAAAACACTAATGAGCAGATAATCACTCAGTCCCCCTGTGGATCTTCTGAGAAGCCACAGAGAACACACATCAGAACCTTCCTACTGTGGAATGGCAAGGCCAGGGCATTTATGCTGACTCTCCTCTCCCACTGGGAGAAATGGATTGGTCTTCACTGAGTATTGCAATACAGACTGAGAACCTTACCACAGTTCTGGGTCGTCCCTGCTTAGGAAGCACCTGTAGTGACACAGAAAGTTCTGAGGCAGAGAATAAGAGACTCTGGTGCTTAAGGCAGGACTGTCAGTTTGCTGGAAACATCCACAGTTGCCTGTGAGCTCAGGTGAGCTGAAAAGATAAGGAGCGGCTGGGCCCGTGAGCCATGGTCGCTGAGCCTGTGCGTCCGAAACCTGTGCTCTGCGACGGGAGAGGCCACAACAGTGAGAGGCCCGCATACCGCAAAAAAAAAAAAAAAAAAAAAAAAAAAAAAAAAAAGATAAGGAGCAGCAGATCTTGTTGACAAAAACCGGAAAACCATATTTGTGGGGGGAGAAAAACCTAAGTAAATACGCACTTAAGGTGAGTATTTGGGGGTAACAAAGGATTTACTTAGTGTTAAAATGGGGATGACAAATGAGTTCCAACTCTGATGCCAGCTCTGATCAACTGGCTGCATAGCGTGTTGTGTTGAGGAGGATTCGCAAAAGGCTCAGTAGGAAATCATATCTTTATCAATTAGTATCCCAGACATGGAAACGGAAGGACAGAGAGAGAGCATGTAGGCCATGTATTTGCCACCCTGCTTTAACGTGAAGACTATTTTTATTAATATCAGCACTGAGATTTCTTTAATAAAATTTCCCACAGATTTGACCTTTCAAAATGCACAGCATGTGAGATGCCTTTGGTTAATGGGTGAATAATCCAATTAATGTTATGAATAAGACTGGGATAAATTTCAAAGGCACAGCAGTTATAGGAGTTACCTTTGTCATTCTGCTACATGTTTCAAGTAAACATGCTAATTTTTTTCTCACTGATACACAAAAAATACTCATAATATTAACCAGAAGATACAAAAGGGATCAATGAAAGACAGTGTTCAATAGTGTCAATGCTTAGTCATACTGCCAATGTTGGGAGAAGAGTAATTTTTCTTGGGGGAGGTGGTGACAATATTTAAGTTCTCTTAGTAAATTTCATTAAACAATACAGTGTTAACAACTGTGGATATGTTAATTAACTCATGGGAGGAATCCTTTCACAATGTATGTGTATATCAAATCACCATGATGTGTAATTTTATTTGTCAATTATACCTCAATAAAACTGAAAAAAAAAGGCTTAGAGAAAAAAGAATCATTAAGTCAAGTGGGCAAAAAAGTTTAATTCATCTGTCATAATATCTTAATGAGGAAAATATCACCATTTACCCTGGGACATGATTTGAACTGCAGACTCCAAGAATAAGTACAGTATTAAATATCTTAACTTGTACTGTTGCAGTTCAAATTGATTTCAAGTTCTGTAGTTATTCCTAAGTAGTCCTCAGTTCTCATCTCCAATAATGCATATGAGTCGAAAGTATCATCAGGTTCTGCCTAAACCACTACAGCTAATCTACCTATACTTATTTCCATTTCAATGCAATCACAGTAAAAAATATATATATATATGTATTTATACATATAGATACATATATCTATATGTATAAATACATGTGGAATAATTCTCATGGAAAACTAACTGGAAACTGGCAGAACTCCTATACAAACAAAACTGGCCATTGTCAGTGTGTGCAAAGAGGGGGGTGGTGGCACAACAGTATGCAAAGGCTAACCAGTAAATCTGGAGCAAAGAGTTCCTGGGATAGGACTCATTTAGCTACAGAGAGACAGCCCGGAGGATCTGGGGTGTGGTCCCATTGGGATGGCAACAGCCATTGTCAGCACGCTCAGAAGTACACAGCAGTTTGTCTCCCAGTGACAGTGCCCAAGCTCTGCCCATTCCACACTGCAGCTTAGTGCTGGATCTGAGGCAGACAGGTCCTGGGAGAAGACTGCCACAGAGGCAGCCAAGATCTCAGGCAGCAGTGCAGTCACCTCAATTCCTGTGCAGCCACAACTCCCAACCTCCAACCCCACCTGCAGATTAATACACAGGACAGCTTTGCACTAACTAGATCTGGGATGAAAACAAGAGAGAAATGGATGCGACCTTGGGCTGCTTCTGAGCAGAACCAGGGACACCTACGGAGGCGGCTTATAGGTCCTCTGTGACCGTAGGCCTCAACTACATTAGCAATCACCTCCTTTGGGGCAAGGTATACACGCATGGGCAACAAAGCCTGATTGAGCTTGACCCTCAAAGCTTCTAATCCAACAACTGGAGAGGAGATCTTGTCCCCAACAGGGCAATGACAGACATGGAGCAGAGAGGAAGCCCTGACTCATATCCCACACAGGCTCTAGGTATATCAGCACCAACCACACCCTCTATCAAGGGGATAATGGACAGCACACCCTGAGGAAACACAGGTGACTGTACCAAAATGAGCCCCTGCATCAAAAATATTGGACACGCACAGTCTATACAGGGATGCTCTCACATAAAAACACCCCTTCAAGACCACAGTAGATAACTGTTTCTCCTAAATTCATGGAGAAAGAGAAATATAAGTAATATAAGTAAAATGAAAAGGCAGAGAAATGACACCAAATTAAGAAAAATAAGAAAAATCCCCTGAAATATCAAATAATGAAACAGTCTTCACCAGTCTACTAGACCCTGAGTTCAAAAAGGAGGTAATAAAAATGCTAAAGGAGGCTGTTTGGTGACTTGTCACCATTCTTGGAGAAGCTCGTCCTCAGCCCAGAGGAGAGTTTAGGTAGCTATGTCAGAGACACCTGTCCCTGACACTATTGAGACCCATTATTATAAAAAGGCTTAAGAAATTTAAAAAGATTATAGATAGAAATGCAGATCACTGTAACAAGTAATTAGAAACTATAAAGATGAAGCAATCAAAAATAGACAATTCAATAGATGAGATAAAAACCAATCTAGAAACAATGAACAGAAGATTAATAACAGACAAAAATGAATAAGTGATCTGGAAGACATAATAATGGAAATCAGCCAATGAGAACAGCAGATAGAAAGACAAATGAAAGCACAGAAGGTCCTAAACAAGATGAACCTAAACAGACTCACACGAAGACATATCATAATTAAAATGGCAAAAGCTAAAGAAAAAGAGAGGATTCTAAAGGCAGCAAGATAAAAAAAAGTCAGTTACAAGGGAACCCCCATAAGGCTATCAGCTAATTTCTCTGCATAAACTTTGTGGACCAGAAGGGAATGTAATGATATAGTTAAAGTCTTGAAAGGGAAAAACCTGAAACCTAGGATACCCTACCCAGCAAGGTTATCATTTACAATAGAAGTACAGATAAAGAATTTCTAAGACAGGCAAACTAAAAGAATCCAGCAATACCAAACCCACCCTAAAGAAATAATGAAAGGTCTTCTATAAATAGAAACGACACAAGAATCTATAGGAAAGGGAAAATCACGATAGGAAAGGCAAGTATGTAAAAGGATTGAAGATCACTTAAATAAGTCAGTACATAGGTTAAAAAACAATAAAAAATTGTAAAAGTGATTATAACTATAACAGTAAAAGGATAAGTAGTAAGATATAAAATAGAACATCAAAATAACAAAATATGGGGAAAGGGAGTATAAAAATGTAAATCTTTTATAATTTGCTTGAACTTGAATGACTATCAGTTTAAAGCAAGTAGATATAGTTATGGGTCAACATATTGTACTTGAATGCCACAGTATCTATCCACAAATCAAAAACATACTATAGATTCACAAAAATCCATGAAAGAAACTGAAAACTATATTACAAAAGAAAATCATCAAACCACAAAAGGAAAAACAAAAACAAGAAGAAATGAACAAAGAAGAACCACAAAAACAACAGGAACACCGGGTTTAAAATGGCAATAAGTACATACCTATCAATAATTACTTTAAATGTCAGTGGACTAAATGTTCTGATCAAAAGACACAGAGAAAACAAGAACCTACAATATGCTGCCTACAAGAGACTCATTTCAGAGCAAAAGATACACAGAGACTGAAAGTAAGGGAATGGAAAAAGATATTTCATGCCAATGGAAATGACAAAAAAGCCGGGGTAGCAAAACACATATCAGACAAAATGGACTGTAAAACAAAGGCCATAAAGAAAGACAAAGAAGGACACTATATAATGATAAAGGGATCGATACGAAAAGAGGATTTTACACACATTAACATACAGGCACACAATATAGGAGCTCCTAAATATAGAAAACAAATGTGAACAGACATAAAAGGAGAAATTAAAAATAACACAACAGTAGTAGGAAATTTTACCATCCCACTGAGATCAATGGACAGATCATCCAGATAGAAAATCAATAATAACAAAGTAACAAAGTAATAACAATAATAACAAAATAATAACAAAATAATAACAATAATAACAAAGTAACAAAGGTTCTAAATGACACAATATATCAGTTGGACTGGTGAAATGATACTCAATATAAAGAACCCTAAAATGTCCACACAAAAGCTATTAGAACTAATAAAGGAATTCAGCAAGGTAGCAGGATATAAGATTAATATACAGAAATATTTTGCATTTCTTTATACTAATAATGAAATATCAGATAGAGAAAGAAAAAAATCCCATTTAAAATCACGTCAAAAAATATAAAATACCTAGGAATAAACTTATCCAAGGAGGTGAAAGAAGTATATGTTGAAAACTATAAAACATTGATAAAGGAAACTGAAGATGATTCAAAGAAATGGCAAGATATCCCATGCTCCTGGATTGGAAGAATTAATATTGTTGAAATGGCCAGACTACCCACAGAAATCTACATATTTAAGGCAATCCCTATCAAAATACTCATGACATTCTTCACAGAACTAGAACAAATAATTCTAAAATTTAGAATTTTATATCGGGACTTCCCTGGTGGCACAATGGTTAAGAATCTGCCTGCCAATGCAGGAGACACAGGTTCAATCCTTGGCCCGTGAAGATTCCACATGCTGTGGAGCAACTAAGCCCATGCACCACAACTACTGAGCCTGCGCTCTAGAGGCCATGAGCCACAACTACTGAGCTCGCATGCCACAACTACTGAAGCCTGTGTGCCTAGAGCCCATGCTCCACAACAAGGGAAGCCACAGCAATGAGAAGCCTGTGCACCTCAACGAAGAGTAGCCCCTGCTTGCCGCAACTAGAGAAAGCACGCGCACAGCAACGAAGACCCAACACAGCCAAAAATAAATACATAAATAAATATTTTAAAAATAATAAAATAAAATTTATATGGAGCCACAAATAGCCCAGAATTGCCAAAGCAATCCTGAAGAAAAAGAACAAAGATGGAAGCATAACCCTTCCAGACTTCAGACCATACTACAAAGGTACAGTAATGAAAACACATGGTACTGGCACAAAAATAGACATATAGATCAACGGAACAGAAGAGAGAGCCCCAAAATAAACACACACACCTAAGGTCAATTAATCTATGACAAAGGAGGCAAGAATATACAATGAAGAAAAGACAGTCTCTTCAAAACGTGGTGTTAGGAAAGTTGGACGGCTATATGTAAAGAAATGAAATTAGAACACTCCCTTACACCACATAAAAAAATAAACTCAAAGTGACTTAAACACCTAAACATAAGTCATGACACCATAAAACTCCCAGATGAGAACACAGGCAAAACATTCTCTGACATAAATCATAGCAGTATTTTCTTAGATCAGTCTCCCAAAGCAAAAGAAATAAAAGCAAAAATAAACAAATGGGACTTAATCAAACTCAAAAGCTTTTGCACAACAAAGAAAACCATCAACAAAATGAAAAGACAACCTACAGAATGGGAGAAAATATTTGCAAATGATGTTACCAACAAGGGGTTAATATCCAAAATATACAAACAGCTCATACAAATCAATAATAATAATAATAAAAAGCAATAAACGAGCAGACCTAAATAGACATTTCACCAAAGAAGACATTTTGTGAATTGTTGCACATATCTATAAAATATTCACCACTCATGGGTATCCTATGACAAGGCTATTAATTTTTTTTAAAAAATGTATATTTACTGGTCCATGTCCTAAATCCACTGACTTTCATTATGTATGTCATATTTTTTTAATAGAGAATAATTATTGGAATACAATGGGTTTTGAATTTTAAGTCCTACCGTCAGTAATTTATTTCCTTTTCAATAAATTGAAATGAAGTTTGTATTAAATAAACACTGCTATGATCAAGAACATTTGAAAGTAGAGACAATATTTAGGAAGAGTGAAGTAATAGTAAACACCCCAGGTATAAGTTCTAAATTTGGAAATACAGGTGTAGTTTTGGAAATGTAAATTCTTCTTCCATTCACACTGGCTATGAGGTTAGCCCCAGCCACAAATATTAATCATGTTTCTACACTATTTTATCATTTACAGAATGTTCTAAGAAAAGACTATGCTAAACACCATAGAGATAATTAAGAACATGAGCATGAGAAAACCAAGGAGGAAAGATACACAGAAAAAGGAAATTTATAAAGGTCCTACTAGAAGTACAACAGAACTTTGGCAATGAAGACTTTTCAAGGTTTTATTATTCAAGGTCTATGGTATGTACTGAATTTTAATTTTGCTGAATTTTAATAATGTTTAATGGCGGGATGATGTATGTGAGACCATCACTTAGCTCATATGTGATGCTTGTCTGCTGGGCATTCAAATCTCATCAAAACATCCTCCATTCAATCTTTGTGAACTATGCATTTACTTTTGTAACAAGTTAAAATCCCTTTAAATGATCACAAGTTCAGTTTTATAGATTAAGGAACATTTCTTATTATAGCTGTACAAAAGTGAATTTAAAATAGTGAACTTACATGGAAAATGTTAATATATTTTCCATTATGATTGTAATTAATTTATATAACTATTTATAGTAGGAGGTATTCACATCATTTTCCCTATAAATATCTTCCTGTGTATTCTAGAGTAAATAGAAGCATCAAGGATATTACTAAATCTATATTTTATTACTAGGCAATTGTCAGAATTTATCCTTCACTAATGGAAAAGGACTGACTCATACTTTCAGCCATTCTTGAATTGTATATAAAATCACACTTCCTAAAAAAATAAATGCACGAATCCCCCCATCCACCCAAGTACAAATTAAACTTTATTTGTGCTTCCTGGTAGGACTTAGGTCATGCAGAGAATAAACAGATATTACTTAGACTTGATTGTTAGTCTTAACTTTAATATTCCATACCTTATATTACTATACTATTCAGTAAGTATTAAACTGTCAAAAGATTACAGTTGGTGATAAAATAACAAAATATTTCTTCTACGTATATTCAAATTGAACTTAATGTGAATCATTAAAAAGTTTATATCGTTACATTTGAAAAATGTCATTTCACATTTTGAAAGTGTGAATAAGCATGATAATATTGTTGGTTGAAAAGCCCATTTTTTTCCTTTATTTATTACCTGAATAGTAGAAAAAATTTAAGAAATCTATGGTCCACATTCCATATCAGAAATATCAATAATAATAAAATAAACATGTTGAAATTAAAAATACTATTACATATATATTTAAAATATATATCAGTACTTGATATATACTTATCCAATCTCATTTCCATGAGGTATCAAGTATTGTTAATGTAAAAAGTAGATAGCAATCACTGAATCTGGGGGTAAAACCTGGCAAAGGTAAAGGTTTTTCTAGAGAAATTTCTAGTAAGCACTTACAGATTAGATAACCTCTCCCTCCAAAATAAGATGTAACTACTCAGAATAATAATTGTTTAAGTACTATCCCTTTACTTCTTTAGAAGTCCATGATGTGGCAAATTTAATCACATGTGTTTTGTAATATAGTTGTTATTCTCAAGACCCCTGTTTGTGTAAGGAAAATTCAGTTTAAGTGACAAACTGGGAAGTTTGACAAACTTTTAAATTTGTGTGTGTGTGTCTTTCTGTCTGTCTGCCTATCTCTCTCTCTCCAATCCCCATTTTTTTCTCGATATTTATAACAATTGTTACCTGTTGGCAAAGACAGGGCAATGCCTTTGGGTAGTTTGCTCTATCTAGCAAAATTAGGACCCTGAATTCTCAGAGAACAAGAGAGACACATCTGAATCCCAGTAGTGCATTGTTTTCCCCTACTACTGTCAAGTGTAGTTTGATGTAAAGAAATATTCCAAAAATAATAAAAGACAGATACAGTATATCTACATAATAATATAAATATTACATTTCACACTAAACAATAAGCATCTTATTACAGGTATTTTCAGTATCAATATAAACTAATCATGCAACAACAACAGATTAAAAAACCTGTAGGGTAGGGCTTCCCTGGTGGCGCAGTGGTTGAGAGTCCGCCTGCCGATGCAGGGGACACGGGTTCATGCCCCGGTCCGGGAAGATCCCACATGCTGCAGAGCGGATAGGCCCGTGAGCCATGGCTGCTGAGCCTGTGCGTCTGGAGCCTGTGCTCCGCAACGGGAGAGGCCACAACAGTGAGAGGCCCGCGTACCGCAAAACAAACAAACAAAAAACTGTAGGGTAATACCAAAAGATCACTGGTATTCATATTTTAAAATAAATCAGAAGAATCACTAATTGAGAAAATAAAAGCTTTGAAATGAGAGTCACTACCAACCCAATAACGTGTGTTTCAGTTCACCTGGAAAATATGATTCTAATCTTTTACGCACCCAATACTATCATCTCAAAGCTATAAAGCAGAACTTGAACAATTAAATGGAGACAGATCTATTATTGGGAGAAGTTAACTCATCTCTCTCTGTTAGTGACAGACATTAAACATCAGTAAGAATTTTGAAAACTTAACACCTGAATATACTGGACAAATATGTAACTTTGCAGTTAATAACAAAGAAAATATATACCATTTCCCCAGCATGCAAGGTCCACTCATAAAAATTTATCTCATTTGAGGCTCTAAGGTGTCAAAAATCACTGTTCACAAATTAATAAATTTAAAAATTAAGAACGCACAAAATTTAGGAACATTCCAACATTTCAATTATTTGGAAATTAATGAACATTCCTAAGTAACTCAAGGAATGAAACGGCTTTAATAAAATCAGAAATAAAAAGTATTAACAGGGCTTCCCTGGTGGCGCAGTGGTTGAGAGTCTGCCTGCCGGTGCAGGGAACACGGGTTCGTGCCCTGGTCCGGGAAGATCCCACATGCCGCAGAGCGGCAAGGCCCGTGAGCCATGGCCACTGAGCCTACGCGTCTGGAGCCTGTGCTCCGCAACGGGAGAGGCCACAAAGGTGAGAGGCCCGCGTAGCTCAAAAGAAAAAAAAAAAAGTAATAACAAAACTGTAGTATAATAAAATCTGTGTATCTAATTAAAATTACAGTAGAGAGCTTTGTATAATGGACCTTAAATTAGAAAAACTAAAGTAGAATGAAATTAAATATCAAAAGAGAAAAGGGAAAATTATAAAAATAGGAAATGAACAAAAAGGGAAGATCAATGTAGCAACAAAAGTGAGCTTTTTGGAAAAACAACTAATTCATAGCCTTTCAAATTTAAACATTAAATTAAGAAGTAAGAGAGAAGGCAAAAAATAGACCAGGGGCTTCCCTGGTGGTGCAGTGGTTGAGGGTCCGCCTGCCGATGCGGGGGACATGGGTTCGTGCCCCGGTTTGGGAAGATTCCGCGTGCCGTGGAGCGGCTGGGCCCGTGAGCCATGGCCGCTGAGCCTGCGTGTCCGGAGCCTGTTGCTCCACAACGGGAGAGGCCACAGCAGTGAGAGGCCTGCGTACCGCAAAAAAAAAAAAAAGACCAGATCAGGAAAGTAAAACATGTATGAAAACAGAGGACAGCAACATTTAGAAAATAACAGATAGAAAAGTGGAATCTTTTTTTTTTTTGCGGTACGCGGGCCTCTCACTGTTGTGGCCTCTCCCGTTGTGGAGCAACAGGCTCCGGACACGCAGGCTCAGCGGCCATGGCTCACGGGCCAGCCGCTCCGCAGCTCGCGGGATCTTCCCGGATCGGGGCACGAACCCATGTCCCCCGCATCGGCAGGCGGACCCTCAACCACTGCGCCACCAGGGAAGCCCAGAAAAGTGGAATCTTTATCTTAATAAATCTGAAAACTTACACTTTCAAGAAAGCATACTATTTTTCAAAGCTGACTCAATACCAAAAACCTAAATATTACTGTGTCCATTACAAAAGCCAAAATGGTTTTTAAAAGTCATCCCACAAAAAAGATCCGGTCCAAGCAGGTGCAAGAAGTTTTTACCTACTAACAATTGAGGGAAAAATAAAATCAAATTTAATGCAACTATGACAAAGAATGGAAAGAGAACAAACACATTCACATCACTTTAACCAAATCTCATAACGTTGGTATCAACTCTTTTAGACAATCTTAAATCGAAATTAATTACAAACAATTCTCACACGTAAACATAGGTACAAATATCTTAAAACAAATACACTTAAACCAAATCAAGAATAAATAAAGGTGATAATACATCTTGAACAATTTGAACTTATTGCAGGAATGTATGTTTTTGGTTGTTTCTTTGTTTTTGGCCATGCTGCGCGGCTTGCGGGATCTTAGTTCCCTGACCAGGGATCAAACCTGGGCCCAGGGCACTGAAAAATGTCACATCCTAACCACTGGGCCACCAGCGAATCCCCAGGAATGTATTATTTTTGAGTGGCACTGACATATATACACTACCAAACGTAAAATGGATGGCTAGTGGGAAGCTGCTGCATAGCACAGGGAGATCAGCTCGATGCTTTGTGACAGCCTAGAGGGGTGGGATAGGGAGGGTGGGAGGGAGGCTCAAGAGGAAGGGGATATGGGGATATACGTACACATATAGCTGATTCACTTTGTTGTACAGCAGAAACTAACACAACATTGTAAAGCAATTATACTCCAATAAAGATGAAATAAAATAAAATAACATAAATTAACTTGTATATGACAAAATAAGTAATCATCCCAAAAGTTACACACAAAAAAGATTATTTAAAAAAAATCTTACCCCAACAAGCAGAAAATGGAATGTTAACTGATAATCCTTAACTATTATAAAACTTAAAGCAAACATTACACATAATATGCAACATTTAAAGTGCTTATTTTATGACCAGAAACAAATAAAAGGCATCCATTCTTACTGGAGTTATTTCAAATTTTGCTTAAGTAACTGACCGGTGCAATAAGTCAAGTAAAGAAAATAGATAAGGGGATAGGAAAAGTCAAGTCAGATCCTTTATTTTTACAGATGATGTAGAGAAAATAATTTACAAGCATACTGTTAAAATTCATAATGGAACATAGTAGAATGTCTGTATACAAAATTTATATTGGAAATTTAATTACACTTTCATATTACAGTTATAAGCATTTTGAATATCTAATTAAAATACATCACTTAACATAGCACAAAAAATTCTAACGTACTTAAGAGGTAAAATCTAAGAAATTGTGGGCAACATTTTTACAGAAAAAAATGTATATATATTTATAATATTTATCCATAACAAAATTTGTATATTTTATATGCAGTATATATGTTTGCTATACATAAAATTTACTGACATATTAAAGGAGATAATAAATCAAGAGAACACATAAATTAGAAAACACAAGATGTCACACATTTATCAAAAATGAAATATAAATTCAACTTAATTTCAGTCAATATCCCAATAGGATTTGGTCAAAATTAACAGAGTACAATATTTAAGTGGTTGAACAAAGGGCCAAAAATAGTCAAGGAACTCCTAAAGAACAAGACTTATCAGCCAGATAACTATCAAGTATTATTTTTAAAGATGCCATAATTATGGCAGTGTCATATGACAGTGACATAAGCTAATCAATGGTATTTTCAACATATATGACTGCAAAATTTAGGATAAAATCACAAAGTATCCAGAAGATAAATGGACACATGCTTAGAGAGGCAATTTAAGAGAAAGAAATATGAAAGCCCAATAAATTACAGAATGATATCATATATTTAAATGGCAAAAACACCCACCTTAAAATATAATTTTTAGGAATTCACACATGTGATGAAATGCTAAAGAAAGCACAAGTAAAAGAAATAAAACAAAATTGAGGCTAGCAGGCCTCTGAGAGGGAGAAGGGTGGGTTGTAGTCAGGAAAAGGCCACCAGGGACTCCATGAGGACGGGAAAGTTCTGCTGAAGCTGATTGGCAAGCTCATGGGTCTTTATTTTATTCTTATCCCTTATGCATCACATATATGTTTCATATATTTGTCTTTATGATATATTTCATATAAAAGTACACAATTTAAGGAATATCACGGTAAGTTATAAAAAGAAAGTAAAAAGGACAGAACGCAATATAAAAAGTTTCCAGAGAGAATAAACAGCTCCAATCATAACAAACACAATAGCATCACAGGAGTATCTACAAAGGAATAAAAAACTAATTGACATCAGACTTATCATCTAGGGTAATCACAGCGGTCAATGAAGAAATATTAACCAAAATAGTCAGAACCTAGACTTTTATACTCAACCAAAGTAGCATATACAGGGAAGGTAGAATAAAAACATTTTCAGAAATGCAAGCAAAGTTTACCACACAATGACCTTCTAAGAGTGAAATACTATTAAATGTATTTTTGCACAACAATAAATTAATCAATGAAGAATTATGAAAATAAGAAATGAGAAAGAAAGCTGGTAAAATATATAGTTAATTCTGACAATTAGTAACTAAAAACAAAACCCAACAAAAAACTAGGCCTTTCTCTGACTTTTAGTAATATGTTACACTTCTTTAACACTACGTTCTGATGGCAACAATTTTGGCTCAGGAAAACTTGAGGTTGTCCTATTTTAGTCTATGGTACAAGATGTATTTCTCACTGCAGGTTCTGCCAGAGTGTCTCACTGGTGATACAGGAAGATTGCTCAAATTAAACACACACATATATATATATATGTGCATAAACTCACAACAACTGTGTGTGTTTGTGTGTGTGTGTGTGTGTGTGTGTGTGTGTGTACACTATACGTTCAACAAATCCTAAAGAGAAGAGAGAATAAGCAGAACACCCTGTACCCTTAACACGGGTGTGCTATGGCTAAAGTCCAATAAGTATATGCAATATTTTTAATATTTGGTACCTAAATGTCACATGGGAAGATTAAGGACTCTGTTAATCAAATTTTGTACAGTTATTTGAATAATTTTCTCTCCTTGCTTATATACACAGTTAAGATTAACATAATTTTGACTGCTGTGTTCAGTCACAGGATCACACCTGGGGTCAAAAAGAATAGGAATTCACAGTGGGAATCAAAATGTGCTTATCTGAAAGGTCAAAGGGCAAAGATCTATTTATGGATAGCAATCCATAGTTTACTTTCCTGAGATAAAGAAATTCTCTCCTGAAGAAATTAGAATAAAGAGGGACTTTTTTTTCCCCAGAAATTTCAAAGTCTTATTTTGAGAATCCAGGCATTTTCTAGGGCCAAGTTAGTTGTATCTCAAATCACATGTCACAATTGGCTTCAGGCATTAAGGAGTAGAAAAGGTACAGCAGGTCTGTTGTGTCAGATTCCTTTTGAAGTATTAGGTATTGATAAATTTAAATTAATTTTCTAGATATTTTTCCCCTTTATTCTTTCTCTCATGAAATGCTAGGGGTCTGTTATTTAGGGCTGCAACATGGAAACAGGAAAAAAAAGATTCTAGTTGTTTTTGGAGCAGTGAAGTTTAACGAAGGCCTGGTTTATGAAAAATATGAAGGAGGATAAAAATTGTGAGTAAGAGCATAGAACACACTTTGTAAATTCTGAAGGCTTAGGGAATGTGAAAATTGTAACTGAATCATACTTACAGAATAAATGCTGCACTATTGAACATCTGCTTATATATCTCTGTTTCTTGTAAATATAATATTGCTGCTCTGTAACTATGGAGCTGCTTAATGAGAATCAATTCCCTTGGAAGATGACTCAATCTTAAACTGCTGCAGAAAGAGGCTAGTGGTTAAGTGAACACAAAGCTTGGGTAAAAAGGGGTTGTGAAGTTTAGGTTTGAGGTAAAAAGAAGGAAGCTTCTCTTTTGACATCAGCCTTTGTCATGTTCTCTATCCACATTTTTTCATAAAATTCTTGCCAAAATTAATTAAAATTGATACTTGTTTTCCATAACTAGTGATCTATGCATGTAATGCTTGCTGGTCATAATCCTGTGGAAGAGGAAAGTTTGGTGGTAGAATACATTAATTCTGAAAAATGTACTCCTGAAAAAAAATTTTTCCACCTCTCCTCTGGCCATGACACCATCATTACTGTTGATTGTCCCCATAAAGAAATTCACTTTGCAAGCTCAGTAACTCTCTGCTGGTGACCCCTGCTATCTCCCCTGCTCTATTCCTATCTTGAAGAAATGGCATGGTTCCTTATGGTTCTCACTGGGAAGATGGCATCTTAAACTCTGCTGGGCTACTCCTTCAACACTAACTCAAATTTAGCATTTTTTTTTTAAATAGGATGCTTTTTCTGATTTATTGATTTGGTGATACTGCCAGAAATTGCTTTTGCCAGTGATACTAGAGGAAAGAAAAGGACAGTAGTACAACTAATTTCTAATTTCTATTTTGATATATGTATTCACGAACATTTCACTCTCTCCCCTTTGGAAATGCTTATGACTTTATACTTCCATAAAACCTGAACTTGGTATAGGAGAAAATGTCTATTCTTGTCATTCAAATGTTTGCCTCATAGTCTGTCCTATTTTCCAGGATTATTAAAAGCAGGAAAATCCATTCTCTTCAGATGAAAATCCTTTATCTCCAAAATTCAGTTTGAGCAATTGACAAGATTCTAATGAAATAAAATTAGTATATTTCTCATGTGAAAATTTCATAATTTTAATGCAGCTGAATCTGTTGATCAGTTAAACATTTCCTTTAGAGGTATTTTAAGAAAGGCTAGTCTATCTTTGTCAAGAAATATTTTAAAATAGACATATATTCAAATTACTTTATGTCAATAAAAATAAGAATTATTGGAAGGATTTAGAGATCTCTCTCAGAACCCAAGGAAAGAAACGTAGCAAGAATCTATGAGTCTCTGAATCAGGAAATAGAATGTTGGGAACTGAGGGTATGCATCAATCTAGCGCTATACAGACTTTCATCTCCGCTCAGTATCTGAGCTTATCTTTTATTTCACTCTCTTCTTTGGAGTAGATGAGTTTGGTCTGTTTCTGAAAGTATACTGAAATAACAAAGTTTTGCTAATTATGATTTTAAATAATTTCCACGTACAAGTGTCCAACATAGACTATCTTGAGTCTCTTAATCTAAATACTAAATTCCTGTGAGATAGAATTTGGTTCCTTTATAAAGATGTAGTATAGGAATGGAGAGGAAATGATTGACAAAAAAAGTGTATTGTTAATTTCAATATACTACCCTATACCTGATATTATATCATTACTCACCTACATCATTTTCTATTTTATTAACAGTTTTATAATTTTACATTTTTAACTTTAAGTCTATACCGAATTTAATTTGGTGGAAGAAATTAGGTAACAATTTAAATTCTATTATGGCTAAAATCAAGGGATTATCTGAGAAGAATAGAGAAAAACATTACCAACAATAAAACAAAAGACAATGACAATAACAAACAATACTTCTTTCTCAGAACCAACCACCATTCAAAATATCTTATAATATAAATGCTTTACTTAATCTTCATAATCACCCATTAAATAAATTATAATAATAATTATTATTCAACTTTGTGAATGGTCATACTGAAATTTCATCTGAACTTTAGAGTATTTTGCTAGATTCAAACAGGTAACGTTCAAAAAATACGTCATACTTAAAGCCTGAATTTTCTACCATTACTTATTCTGTTTTTTACAAAATAAATGTTAACTATGTCATTTACTAGCAATAAACAACACATTCAGACAGCTATTTTTAATTCTTATTCAGTGACTTTGGGAGGACATTTTTATAAGTATACAATAAAAAGAATAAATTAGAAATAGATGGCTAGTAGAGTAATAAGCTCCAGTCACAGCTTAAATCATAGGTATTCATTATCTGACCAAAAATCAAACATATCTGCAAAACTCACTATATAAATCATATATCTTATGTGATATTCTTTTATGAGGAAAATTCAGCTAAAGCCATGCATTGAGATTTCTGGCTAAAGATAATAAACTATATCTGCTGGAGGCATATGGAAGTGACTAGAAAGCAGGAAGTATTTATAAGCCTTCAAAAATTTCCAAAGCCATTTAAAGTCAACATAAGAGAATTCAAACTCCTGGAGTTACCAAACAGATCTATGCAACAATAATTAATAAAACAAAGTGTAAACCTAAAAAACAGCTATGTTGGTATCCACTCGTTATATCATGTCATGTAAAATAAAATGACATCTTTGAGGGATTATAGCCTTGGATGTAGCCTTGGAACCTTGTTAATATTGCCTCTAAGACTATCAAGAATAGGACAGCTCTTAGTGAAACAGAAACAATGCAGAACAGGGATATGTTTGTCACATAGGGTCACATAAGATGAAAGGACAACAATAAGACTATCCGCTAATGATAAAGACAGAATGTTTTCTAACTCTCCTACATAAGGGTTTCTTTTGTATACAGGCACTGATGGACTGAGAGTTAATGCCAAAACTATCCATAAATGCACATACACACCCCTACATACAACTAATAGACACTAATAGACTGGATTTTGCATTTTTTCCTTATTGTGTTTGCCGAATAAGGGAACACGCATTTCTTCTGCATTTTTTTGCTTTTATAAAGTTGAAAGTTGCTTCAATTATTTTTCTTTTGTTTTAAGTTTCTATATAACTTTGATAATCTAGGTTTTCCAAGTACTACAAGATGTTAAATAGTTATATCCTTTTTCTCAAAACATGTTTCATGCCAGACACTGTCGCAAAGGTTTGATGAAAAGTCACTTATTATTGAATTTTGGTACTTCAGGTTAAAGGAATTTAACTTATTCCTGTAGAAAAGGTGACTGTCATCTTGTAATGGTACTTGAAACCTGATGAAACCACATAAGTGACAAAAATGGGGTCCATGTGAAGCTAACTGATTTTGAAAAGGAGGGAAATGAAGAACGGTTAAGAGAATAAAGCATTATTAATACAGTCTTAGGGGTCAGTTTCACACAAGAGGTGGCAAAACCCCAAAACCATTACTCTGTGGGTTTACACAGTAAAGTTCTCTAAAGTTTCTTCATGAAGTATACAAAAAAGTTTACCTACAGGGAAGCAGGTATTAACCTAAAGCCCATAAGTATCCAAAACTTACACGAAAGTTTTGTGGATATGCATTATTTTTTTACACAAAATTTGGCCTCTTCAAAAAAATGATAGTTCAGGGAAAATATGAATGCAATTCTGAAAAAGGTGTTATTCAAATTCCCTTTGCAATATATATCTTTGTCAAGTAGTGAAGGAATAACTTGGCAAAATCTGGATCATTTTCTGTAAAAATGAGAGGGGAGAGATAATTGTTACAACAAATTGCTCAAAAGATCACTAATGAGGAATATCCATCTGCCTATCTATCTATCTATCTACTGACATACCTACCTACCTACCTACCTGCCTATCTGCCTTCTATCTCCCATGGTCTTCTTTCGTTATTTTAGTATTTTTACATCATGCTTTGCCAGATCAATTTTATTTATTCATTGGACAATAATTCATTAGTAAGTACACCAGATGGAAGAATTCTGGGTTTTGATCATCATTCAATGTAGCATCTGGAGAAATCTAATAAATTCTAGGAAAGCATAGCTTCCATTTCAAGTCTCTCCTTGTTAAATGATTCAAACAGAACTCCTGCACTCAGCCTAATCTGGAGCCTATAATGCATTTATAATGCATTATAAAAATAAAATTACCTGTGGAAACAAAGTATAATATGTTATGAATGAAAAATATTACTATGGGTAAGTATAAGAGGAGTGTATCTGGAAAGTGACTCCTAGTTTTCTTAACAGACTGAGGTAGTAGAAGAGAAAAATAATAGGAAATCTCAAGGTGCTGAATCTGTTCAAGAATTAATTTTATGGTTTTCAAAAAGTTATAATATGTGCTACATTTTTTACATTTCCTAAGTTCTTGCATGCAAAAGGAAATAGTTGCCATGGTAATTACACTTGCAATTCTTATAGTTAGCAATAATAAAAGAAAGAAATTTCATGCTGTGTAGCGAGAGTAAAAGTGACAGAACACTGAATTGTGTGACTCAACTTGGGATAAAGAAGGTTAAATCAAAAACATACATAAACACTGGAAATACATTTTGTAGAGAAAAAGGTAAAGGTGTGATTTTATTGATACCAAGATTAAATACCATGTAATATGTTTGGAAATCTAATGATATATCTAGAATAACAGAATCCTTGAGACATTTTCAACATGAATCATCTCTAAAATATGTCTCTTAAGTATTCCTTGGAACGTCTATGTGAGCATGTCGAGTGATATGGATTACTACATTTCAGTGTAGGGCATTTCTGTCTCTGACTATATTTGACCTTTATAACTAGATATAACGATGTTCTCCTTACATCTAGTTATAAACTGTGCCTATGCATATTTTGATCTTCTAGTTCCATTTCTTGCTTTGGCCCCAAATAACCTTATTTATTCAACTTGAAATATGTGTGAAACCAGACAAAATGGAAAGATGGAGACTAATCTCAACTGCTGACTCCCAGTTCAAGCTCACATCTGGAGATATAAGTGAATGACTGAATGAATGAAAGTCAAATAAAAGCTGATAAAGAACTCAAAATAGGTAAAGAGAGTGGCCTAAGACTGAGGGAAAGCAGCAACCTCTGGTAGCAGAAGTTCACCATCATGGTCAGAGAATAGGTCAAAGAATGGGACAGCTTTTCTCTCTAGCACATTGCCATGGGAAGATCACTGCATGCTGCTGTTGCTACTGGGCAGAAAAATGGTGCAAAAGTAACGTCAGAGTTATTGTGAGGTGTAGGTAACAATCAGTGTGGCATGATTCTTCTTCTCCTGTTCTTTAATCCCCCAAGGATTATATAGCAGACCAAGGAGAACAGCTCTTAATGAGTGGGATTCCCTTAATCACATCATGGGAGTGAAGCAAAAAAAGGTAATCAAGACTATGACCATGTGAAAAGTCTCCCACGCATCAGGAGCCCTATCATGAACCGCATGTGGGTGAAGTGTATGAAGCCTTAAGCCACTGTATTTTTTGTTTATCAATTATGTTCTTTTCATTCATGCTATTCATTTATTCTTTCCTTCAGAATTTTAATAGAATTTTTGTGTGCAAGTCAGTTACCCCATTATTGTTATACTTTCTGCTATTTACTACTTCTAAGGACTTTATATTGTAGTATAGGATTGTGGGTTTTTGTGGTTTAAATTCTTTTGCTATCTTTGTCAGTCTCCTGTTAATTTCAAATTGCTGTCTTAGCTTCTCATTAATCGTTGCTTGTAAGTGATTTTCTTGTGATCAAGAAAAAAGACGCCTGCCAAATGATTCAGTTGAATTAGCAGGAAAAGAAACGTCCTCTTAGGAAGAAATGCTTTCTTTGTCTTAGACAAATTACCTTGAAATGGAATAATGGGATAAATGAGCATGAAAGATGAGGTCTTCTAAGCATAGCCCAGATAGGAGACATTTACGTTAGAAAAAAGTCAATTTCTCTACATAGAAAGTAAAGAGGAAACTTTTTTTTTTTTGAGAGGAAGGAAGGGAAGCTGGCAGTTGGTGCTAAAGAAAGTTATCCTAAATGGCAAGGGTAAGATAGCAAAAAAGGGCATAAGAAGACCAGGAATAAACTACCCTTTATGTATAATGAACATCTAATTTTAAGACAGTCATGTTTAGTATATAAGTTTTTTTCTTGCCACATCTACTGTTATCTGCTGTCCCATACCTGCAGTGAAAACCATTTTCACCACTATTCTTGTTTTAATGGTATTTATGGAGAATAAATGAAGAGTTAGTCAGGAAATAGTAAGGAGGACAGAGAAGGAAATTTTAAAATGAAATTTAAAGTGGGCAGCAGCTGTGAAAGAATTTTAAAAATGAACTAACCATTAAAATACATCCTATTAATACTGAATACTCCTAAAGTTCAAACTAATATTAAAGAGTTGGAAAATCTCAAAGTTCATTTGATTATAGTTATAGTTTTCTTATTTAGACATAAAGGATATCTACCAACTGCTGAAGGTTTGGAGTCATCTGAAATATATTTATTTCATAAAGGGATGTTTAATTTTCAAGGAAAGTGTTTTTAGTTGTTGCCTCTAATTTAATTAATGAATTGATCTTAAAAAAAAGTATGGCCATCAACTATATGTTCTGCTTATCTCTTCATAAACTTCTCTTTTATGGCATTCCCCCCATTTATACATATTTGAATGCAAGTAAGTATATTCAAAACATGTATTTTTCTAAACCTGGCATAACCAAATATCAATTGGACCCTCTTTAACTTTTTCTAGATATAGTTGATAAATCTTTCTTAGAATTTACACAGGAGGGGTATATTTGTTTTCTAGGGCTTCCATAATAAAGTATCACTGACTGGGTAGCCTAGACAATATAAATTCATTTTCTTATGGTTCTGGAAGCTAGAAGTCTGAGAGCAAGGTGTTTGCAGAGTTGATTTATTCTAAGCCACCTCTCTTTGGCTTGTAGATATCCTTCTCCCTCTTCCTTCTTTTCCTCTGTGTGTCTGTGTCCTAATCTCTTCTTACAGGAACATCAGTCATATTGGATTGGGGCCACCTTAACGACCTCGTATAACTATAATCACCTATTTAATGTCCCCTATCTCCAAATCACATTCTGAGGTACTGGGGGTTGGGATTTCAACATATGAATTTTGGAGGACACATGAAAGGGGATATATGAGACTAGCTCATTTTATAGTTTTAATCACTCAAAGTCCTAAGGTTGCGGGTTTGGAATTTACAACTTCGGTAGAGGAATTTGTGCTTATTCTTTTGGTAGAAATTGTTGCATCTGGAGAGAAACTTTAGTATCTTACTTAACTCTGGTCTGATTATATTTCAGGACTACGGTGAAGATGTATTGAAAGTTCTACCACACTGGAGGAATGCAATACCCCATTCAGGAGGTGATTTTCCTATTGTGGAAGTTGCTTGCCAGCTCTAATTTTGAGTGAACACATTAAACATAATGGTGATAAGATCAGTTTAAAAAAATCTACTCTCTGTACTATGTGTGTCTATTCCCCTGTGTGTTCTTACCTAACAATTACTTACATACAGCTTGTCTGTGGCTTCTGCTTTGCCAAATTATTAAAACAGTCTTACTTAAAATCATCTATTTTTTTCTACTGGTCTACCTTGACTTTGCCTTCAGCATTTGCTCCTCAAGACCGAGATATGGAGGGACCCTTCTCTTCTTCACCATACAATACCTGTGTCAGGAATTTCAAAATGATCTCAATGTTTGCAGTTATGTGTTTGACTTTATTCTCTAATTTCAACATTCTTTCATTTTCTATTTTCCCACTTTTGTAATTTATGTTGATTCCTGTATGAGTGTGAAAATTTACACTTATTCTGCAAAATTCCCCCTCCCCCGGGCTTATTTCTACCTGTATGTTCTAAAGATTCCGTCCCGCTCAAAATGCAAGTATTCAGGTCCCTAATTCCTAGTTTCTCCCCCCTAACACATATCTCTGACAGTTTGAAATTCAGCAGATGAGCTTTGTGACATGTAGCCCTTCAGAGTTAACTCAAAATCATTACTAGTCTAGTGTAAAACCTGACTTTTTTTTTTTTTGTAAAGCAAGTGCCCGGCTTAAGCTTTGATTGCTGAGGCAACCACTTCAAGAGGCATCCACTCCAAAGATGGCTATCTAGAATAAATACATCCCCAACAACTGGACTAGATAAAGTACCAGGCTATCTCTCTGCACTGAGGCTTCTTTGTTTCACAAATCCTGGTTGATTTCGGTAGCTGACCATTTGGGCCACTTGTTTTTTCTTTTCCCACACTTTAAATTTCCACTTTTATTTTAAATTCAGCAATAAAGAGTGAGCCCACAAAACTCCTAGGCTGCCACCCTCAACCCCAATAAAAGCAGAACCTCAGGCCAGTGCACTCTTTCACTAGCTCTCACTCTGACTCTCCTTCACTCCCCCCGCCCCCCACTTCCAACCGCCTGCTGTGTGGCTCCAGCTGTGCTATGTAATTTCTAGGTCCTGTAAGTAAAAACCTTTATTTTTTTCAAAGTTTCTTGATAGTGGTGTTGAAGGGTATCTTGAAATCATAAAGGCCGGTTCAGCCACAATGTTAGCTATTAATAGGCTAGGATTGGCACAAAACAAAAAATATGTTGTCAATAAAACCAAAATCCATATCAACCAATCAGTATCAGGCCATATAATTCCCTGTAATGGATCACTTTTGAGTTTCAAATATTCTTTAAATTGAATGTAAACCATTTACAATCGAGTTCTAACTTATTTTTCATTCTGACTCCCACTATTATTATACCTTTCTTCTTTAATTCAATAATATATGTCAATGTTCTTTTTTTTCCAAAATATGCTTTACACTTTCCTTTCTTGGTGTTTTTATCATGCTGTTTACTTGACCTGGAATATCATTTGCTTTCTTTGTTTCTGTCAAACTTTTTTATATCCCCCAATGTCCCTATTTAGGCAGTTAGCTTCACAGCCAAGTTTCCAGTCCATCTTCTATAATCTGAGCCTGAGGCTCCAGGTGGGTATATACTAGAGAAATATTTTGCTCTCCTTATTTTCATAAGCAGAAATCAGGATAAGTATGGACAGCAGTATAATCTGTCCAAAAGCATAGTGTTTAACTCCATCAATTCCACTCATCAGGTTTGGCTTTACGGGCCAGTGAAGTTGCATAGGGTCTAGCACTCAAAATCGTCCTGCACTTGGGGTTTAATATTCTGCAGTCACAGTTCTGAAATTTTTATCTTTGAATGTGTGTTTTGTAAATGAGTCCTATCAAACAATGTGGGATTGCAGTGGGTAGGGTCAGATTTAAGTGAGGGTCCTGCAGCATCTGGGGTTGGGCAAGTTGTTAGTCAACCCTAACTCAGGCACGCAGCTCCATGGTGCCTTCCACGGAGGACTTGGTGGGGGTTTCTCACCCATTCCCCATCCAGAGATTGAGTGCATCCCTCATGGATGTTGCAAGTTTTGGGAACCAGCAAGGGTCAAGGTGGTGGGCTCTGGGGAAAAGGAAACTTATTTCCTGCCTCCAGCCAGGGCCCTGCATTTCCTTTTGCACTGGGCCCCTCAAGTTATGTAGCAGATTGTGCCTCCAATGAATCCACAAGCAAAGAACCACTCTATACCAATTATTCTTAGGTAAGTGAAGCTCCTTTTCTTCCTGCTACTCAAACAGTTCAATATTCAAAATTAAACAAGAGCAACACAGAGGTGTAAAAGGTATTCCACAGACACTGATTATGTTTTTTCTCTTGAATGGTTTCAATACACATTATTATCATGTTAATTTAAGACAGTTCTGAAAGGTAAGATATGTATGTATCTGAATGATTAGAAAATACATATAGGTATAATTTTAGAAAAAAAAGTTCTATATATAAAAGTTAGAAAGGGGCATTTCAACATAGTGTGATACACAGAACATGTGTCCAGATTCTGGGCCTACCACCTTCTAGATGTTTATTCTTGCTACATTACTTGGTTTCCAAATATCATATTTTTTTCTTATCTTTATTTGTTTAATCCTAAAAAATGCCTGAAATAAAATATTGATAGATGCTCAATAAATTTTAATTACTTTGTTACTTCTATTATTAACTCTGAAAAGCACATTGAGTTACTAATTAGCTCCTAAAATATATCGCACAGGGCATGGCCTAGAAATGAAAACATAGACACACAAAAAAAATTAATTTTCTTTCTTTTGTTTATTACCTATTATGTGTCAGGAAATATGAGCCTTATCACAGAACTCTATTTCTCTTATTAAATTGTCTTAATATATCTTCCTGAACTAGCTTAAAAATACACTTCATCATTCTGTTCTTTATTCTCCCTGCTCTGACTTCATTAACATAGTCATATTCTTTTATTTGACTTCATGTTTTCATCAAAAAATTTTTAATTAATTAATTACCCTTTGCTTCCTACCTCTCAGGAGTCAGTCTGCCTTAGAGTACTCAACTAAACTTCTTTCTCTAGACTATAAGTTCCGTAAGGGTAGGTTCTTCCTCTCTTTGGAGAGGGATATATGTCACCTAAAGCCTCAACTGAGGTGTGCACTGCTGGACCTTATTCAAATGGTCTGGCGAGCGCACTGGTAGATTTAAACAAACAATAGTGGCCTTTGCAGAATGAGATCTTGATATTTAATTGTATGTATGTAGCTTTACCTCGTATTACAGGAGATGCTAACACTGAATGCAATCTTCCTTGTGCATTGTTGGACAAAACAAGTCCTAGTTTTTTCAAGGCTGCTAGTTTGAATGGAGTGCCACAGACCAATTATGTGTGAGCTCCTAGCTTTAACTTGTTAGTGCTCCTAGGTACCACAAATTCCAATCGGGATTAAAAGTCAGGAAAGGGAGCAGGAAATATTCACCTTAGATTCATGGAGCTGTCCCCAGATATGAGAATCAGGGTCAGTGGGACCTCACGTTAATTACAGATTTATAAATTACATCTGAAACCCAAACATGACTTACCTATGGAAAGGTATTAGATTTTACTAAAACACAAATAAAAAGAAATGGTGGCTCTTATTATTGTGAACATATGCCAATTTCTTAAGTCGAGTTAGTTAAAATACTCATGAAATTACTGCAAACCCAAAGGATAAGAAAGGAACTTAAAAGGCCTGAGATTGGAGCACTGCCTCTGAGATCAAGTTTTCAAGTAAATCAACAAAGGACTAGGATGGATTCTGTCTTACTGTCAGAATGAAGACAAAATTAAGGAAGAGAAGAAAAGCTAAAAATGGAGCAAGGTGTCCTTATGAGAAATGAGGAAATATTAAGAGAGAGATTGGATACATATGAAATGAAAAATGGGATATCGATGGCCAGAATAGGCCAATATAATAGGAAAATATAGGCATACTCACATGTAACTTTTTTTTAGGAAGACATTAGATAATGTGTCTTAATTAGTAATTTGGTCCAGGACTGAGAATGCAGAACATTCTCAGGGAAGCTGTCATTTGGCACAAACACATGATTCAAAAAGAAAAATGGGGGTTTCCCTGGTGGCGCAGTGGTTGAGAGTCTGCCTGCTGATGCAGGGGACATGGGTTTGTGCCCCAGTCTGGGAAGATCCCACATGCCGCGGAGCGGCTGGGCCCTTGAGCCATTCCCGCTGAGCCTGCGCGTCCGGAGCCTGTGCTCCGCAATGGGAGAGGCCACAACAGTGAGAGGCCCACATACCGAAAAAAAAAAAAAAAGAAAAAGAAAAATGGAAATTAAGTTTTTTGATTACACCAGATTTCTGTCATTTTTCAGGAGACAATCTGCACATGTGGATTTTTCCCTCCAGATATTTTAAATAAAGTACCATAGTGAACAAACGTTTAAGTCAATTTAGTTTAAGTCTAAAGGTCTTTATTTTGAAATAGACTACTCTTTTGATGATGATAAATATTAGATTTTTTTCCCCTGTTCACAATCCATCACTCAGATATCACTGAGTCTCTGATATGATTCTCAACACCACTGAATTTATGTTCTGGAACATAAATTTTCCTGGAAAACCTGTTTGGGGCTAGTATGTGGCTTGCTTATTTACTATTTTAATACTTTTAAATAAAAAATATCTACTACTTTTTAATATTTGGTGCTATAAAAATTTTATTTCATATTAGTTGAATCTTTTAAAAGTAATATTCATGAAACACTTGGCATTGAATTAAAACAACTTCTGATGTCCTAAACAACTTAGTACCCCTCCACAGAGAAACACCTAATACTGAAACATGATCTTTAATGTATGCAAACAAAAAACAAAAGGCAAGCAAAGAATGGTGAGGAATCCTAGGATGGAAGGCCACTCTTATAAATAAATCTAACTGTATTACAGATATATTTCTTAACTGTATTGAAAGGGCTGGAGGGGATACAAAAGCTTACATAATTTTGGGAAGTGGTGTTTTGACTGCAAAATATAAGGCTAAAGACAAAAGGAATTCCTCAACATATACAATGTACTCTGGTTGGTACATTCATATTTCATGATGTCACAGATTAACAATTCTTCTTTATGTGTAAACTGGAGTTGACCACATAAGTAAATGGATGGTGAATACCGGGAGCTAGGTTTTTCACTGCCAGAGAGGGAAGTTACAGATAGGCAAGAAGGAAAGTCTGGAGCCTGTGTTAATTAGAGACATCCATATAAACTCATTTTTAGGGGTGTGTGTGTGTGTGTGTGTGTGTGTGTGCGCGCGCGCGCGTGCGTGTGCGTGTGTACGTACATATAGACAGATAAGAAACAATTATAGATATGTGTATATGCATGAGTCATTAATCATACATATATCACCTAGCTCTATTCTCTAGAGAACTTGGATGCATCTTATAGTACTGAAAAGTAAGAAAGTACTCAAAACCCAAAAAGGATGGAGTTGTCAGGGTGACACAGGAACCAACGTAAAAGATTCCCCAGTGGAAAGATGCCCCACTGGAATAATGTGAGCAAAATATTCGTTAATAATATACTATTAGATTAGCAAGGTAAGTATAAAATAAATATTGAGGAGGTCATATTGATATAAATTATAAAATAAATAAGTAAATAAGAGATAAGAGAAGAGACAAATAATCCACCAGAAAAAATTACAAATACTATATGTAAATATTCCCTTCTCAAGGTTGTAGAGTTTAAACCCTTGCCACTTAACTGTGGGCAGGACATAGTGATTTACTTCCAAATAACAGGATATTGAAAAGGGGAAACAATAATTTTATAGTGGAGAAACCTGGCAGTCACTACCTTAACCAAATGATCAAGGTTAAAACTACCAATGATGTCATGTGGATATCAAATAACCCCAGAAATAATATAAATAATGAGAAATATAAATGAAGAAAAAGGTACTTTACCTCTATGATATTCTTCTCTAAAACTAATCAACCAAGTCTAATCATTAGAAAAACATCAGACAAACCCAAATTGAGAAATCTTCTACAAAATGCTGACCAGTAGTCCTCAAAGCTTTCAAGGACATGAAAAACAAGGAATGATTGGAAAACTGTCATAGACCAGAGGAGACTAACACAGAAGACTTGACAACTAAGTGCAGTGTGGTATTCTGGAATAAAAAAAGTACATCAATAGAAAAATTAGTGAAAATGAATATGAATGTGAATACAGATTGGACTTAACAGTAATATACCAATGTTGGTTTCTTAGTTTAGATGTGTCAAGGTAATGTAAAATTATTATAATGGAAAACAAATTGGATAAGGGGTATATCAGAACACTTTGTATTCTATATATCTATAAGTATTTCAAAATTAAAAAATTATTAAGTAGTAGATTTTATCAATATATAAGTAGTAGATTTTATTATTTTATCAAAATAAAAAATTTAATTTTTGTAAGTTAATAAAGTTGGTAAATATTAAAAATTTAGAATATTTCAATCTTAATCAGATTATATTAATTGCCCATTAGTATACTTTGACTATGCAGTGAGATATAATGGCAGATCAAATCAGCTAATAGAAAAATAAAGAAAAAAATTTCTCTGCACATCTGAGTTCAGTGTGAATGAATAAATATTTAATCTGTCTATAAATATATGCATTTGTCATAGTTCAGTTTACAGCTTTTTCAAATATTCACATTGCATTTTAGGCCAACATTTAAAATTGTAAAAATATTTTAGAAGTAAAGCAACCACAGGAAAAAAGTTATTGTTTTCAATGTTGTCTGTAACCTACTCTAATGTTTTATAATCTGAACACTGCAGTTTAAAAATACATTTGACATCTAAAAGACAAATTCCTTCATTACCCTTCCATTTGAAATCTTCCTGAGTATTTGCAAGTATATTCTTTCAGAAATACTACAGAATCATTTTGTTAAGTTTTAGGTAAATTTCATTGGGTTCTATAATGGAAAGGCATGTATTGAATTTAATTTAGAGAGGTTTAGTAGGTTTAAAATATATAATCTGAGCCCAAGTTCATGGCAAGTCTCTTTACTGTAGAGTTTATAGTCTTAAAAAGCATAGCTCCTGCATAGTTCAAGTTTTTCCTTATTTTTTTTTACATTTTTCTCACTGCTGTGAATGAGATATTTTATTCCATATCATTCTCCTTACTATCTTACTACTCTAGTACAAAATAAATCTATGATATTTGTGCATTTATTTTACAACAAAACACAATTGAAATACTTATTATTTCTGATATTTGTTCATTAGATTATCATGTGATTTTTTTTTTACAGGTAATACTATCACCTGCAAAGTGAAAAAAAAAGTTTTTCTAATACTTAACACTTTATGTAATTTTCTTGTAATTACAGTGACTAAAACTCAAAGAACACATATAAATAAGAATAATAATAAAGATGACATCTGGGAATAGTTTTGCTATAAACTTTAATATGGACACCTTTATGGTCCATGGTTTCAAGCCAATTCATGCTTCCTTGATTTGTTTTGTTTTGCTTATGCCATCCATGGTTCAATTTTGTGAACTGCAAAAATAATTCTAAGTCTTATAATTTTATCAATGGACTTCTCAAAGTTTCTGCTTTGCTTAGTTATCTTTTCCTATTAAGATACTAGGACTGGAAGAATGAAATACATGGGACATCATACAGTACCTCAATTATAAAAGAAATCCAACTGTGTGTCTGACTCTTCCTTCTTTTCCACTCCTGTTTTGATCTAATGCTAATTTCACTATGTCAAAGCGAATTCAACAACTGTGACTTGATATCTGCTTTGGTTTTGATTTTATTCTAAGTATTTTAGAAGCAAAACAAGTCATGAGAAATATAGAAAGTGCTGAACTTCATACTGCTAGTCTCCAGTCTTTTCACTGATATTTTTAATATATTGCTAAAAATTTAAATGAAATATAAGTTGCATACTGCTGTGAAATATCCTATTTCAAGTTATTAATAATTTCCAAGTCACTAATACACTCAAAGCCTTTCAGTTCCTTTGTTACTTGACCAGAGTACCAATACAGAGTACCATATCCTTCTAAAACACGCCCATCCTTAAACACTGTAAAACAGTAGTATTGTGATATATTTGTATTATGCTCATTGTTCCTTTCCATTTCCACTTCCCTTCCTTCTCCTTCAGCTGATCGTTAAAATCTGAAATATTTCTAGTCCTTTTTCACCATCTCCTCACCTTTTCTTCCCTCTCTCTTCCCCTAGCCTCCTATAAGGAGAGACTACCCACTCCTATGGTTTGAACTACCATGACCACCAGGTCTTAAATATCCATCTCTGGCTTTGAGCTCTCTCTCTTGAACTCCAGATCTGAAAATTCTACTGGTTCCTCAATTTCCTTAATTTTTTGCCTTATAAATACCCCAAATTAAAAATATACCAAGATAAATTTGTTATGTTCCTTTCCAAACCTGGTCCTTTTATTCAATATCCTCTATCAGAAATTACAACTACTCTCCAATTGTTTAAGCCACCAATCTGAATGCCATTATTTATTTCTTCTTCAAAGTCACTTCCCAAATCTGCTCCCAAATCTCTCTCATATTTATTGACATCTTTATAGACTTATTGTCACCACCCTAATCCATGCACCAGCACATATTACACATGGGCTATCAAAACAGCCTTTATCTTCCCATTTATACTCTGGTCCCTTCCTACATGATTTTCCTCAGTGGTGGGCAGAAATGCAGTGGTACTTTTAATACAAATCTAATTGTAATCTACATGATTAACTTACTTAACAGTTTTTAATTTTTTTAGGATTTTTTTTGATGTGGACCATTTTTAAAGTCTTTATTGAATTTGTTACAATATTCCTTTTTTTCACGTTTTGGTTTTTTGGCTGTGAGGCACATGGGATCTTAGCTCTCCAACCAGGGATCGAACCCACACCCCCTGCATTGGAAGGAGAAGTCTTAAACACTGGACCACCAGGGAAGTCACAGCTTTTAATTTTTGTAGGCTGAAAAAATATGGCTTTCTATACCCTCAAGTTCTTGCATCTATATCACTATCACAACATTCAATAAACTCTTCAGTGATTCACTACAATTTAGCTACAATGGACCACTTTTTGTTTCATGAATGAAGAATATTCTTCCTCAAGGATAAAATATTTTATCTGGGTGAACTCCCACGATATTTTATGATCACATAGTGTCCTGTATCCTTATAATATTTGGTGTACTTGGCTTTTTAATATCTCTCTTTGTCACTAATTGGATTTCATTCTACTACAGCTTTAAGCATTTTACTTAATTTTACACTTACTATACTTATGGTTGTGTTCCACTCTTCAAAAAACACTTTGTAATTATTATTCTCACATATACAAACATGCACAGACACTCACTTTTATAGAGCTTCATGGGCATTTCCATATTAAGCTTATACTACAATTGTTTCTTATGGCTTACACCAGTTTTTACAATAATCTAGGCCAAAATTAATAGTTGGGGTCTAAACATTATATAAATAAAATTATTTCTTGCCAAAATACTGTTTCTTAAGTTTAAAGAAATCAGCTTACAAATATCCATGTTAATGCTTTTGCTTGAGGGAAGCAGTAAACATCATAATGTTATTTTTCATAAATAATCACCTTTGTCTCTTCTCCCTTAATTTTTATGAGGTATATTTTGGGCTATTTTATTGTCTTTAGAATCATCTTCTGTTATAAGATATATTTAATTTATCTACTGATAGCGGTAGTAGGCATTTTCTATGCATATTAAAGTTGGGATAATGCCAGAACCTTAGGCATTATTTGCCACTTGTATCTCCAAATTCATGAGAATTAGATGTATCCATTACTTTGGGGAGTGTTGATGTGCTAGAGAGCTCACATTTCAAAAGGGATGTTCTGATCTTTAGGATATCTCAATGACCCAAATTCATGCTATATTCTGCTCCAAAATTTTGGACATTTGCCATTCTCTCCTTCAAGGTATATTAACATTGGAAATAAAAGCAGGGCTCCCAATGTTTCACAGATATTCCTTTCAAAAATAGTTCACTGTTGTGTGTATGTATGCTAATTTATCTACTTTTACTGCTGTTTTTCAAATGGCTGAAAATCGTTTGATTTTGGATTGCAGAGGTGAAACTTCCAGAAAAACAGCGTGAGGAACTCTCCTCCTGGGAAGATATCTACTCAGCAGTTCAAAATTTGCAATGACAATTGTTGAAAGTCTTTGGACATTTATCAAAGAACGTGCAATAATTTTTGACAAAATTTAGCAAAAATCAACAAAGCTCAGTAGGGACAGTATTGGCACTTGAGTTAGAGGCTTCTACCATCCACTCACAGTCTGCCTTGTGGAATAACTGTTCCACTAGACTCGGTAATAAAAAGGCAGTTCTTATCTTCCCCTGCTCCCTGGGCAGAGGAGCTATTCTGTATGGATTAGGCTGGTGGACACCAGCAGATCACATTTTCCTGAGCTCCTCACTGCAGAAGGCCCACATCAAGTGGATGGTGGCAGCAGAGCAATGGTGCTATTCTCCTATCCCCAACTTCTAATACCTAATAAGGATCTGGTGGGGCAGCTGCTGAAGAGTAGAGTCCCCCTTTCCTACAGAGACCTGTGATGCAGGACAGTTACTCTCAGGGACTTGGCAGTCAAGTGTCATCTCTAATCTCCTCCAGCATCCTCGGGCAGAAAAACTTATTCCTAATTAGTGTGGCAGCCAGTGAACATGGTAGATCCCATTCTACTGGTTCTGGATTGCAGAAGGTTCATACTAGACAATTCCCACCTCCCCCCCAAACTGCTCTTTTCCACAGGGAATTAATCTATGAAGCGGCTGCGTATTCATACCACACACAAAAGTTAACCAAAATGCATCACAGGCCTAAGTGTTAACAGCTAAAACTATAAAATTCATAGGCAAAAACAAAGGCGTTAATCTTTGTGATCTTGGGTTAGGCAATGGTTTCTTAGATATAACACCAAAAGCACAAACAATAACCAAAAAAATTAGATAAGCTGGACTTACTAAACAAAAGCAAAGAAAGAAAATCAAAACAGCTTTGTGCCATCATGGAAAAGAAAACCCACAGAAAGGAAGAAAATATTTGCAAAACATATATTTGATAAAGAATTTGCCTTAAGACTATATAGAGATGTTGACAATTCAATAACAAAATTAATAAAAAATGGACAAAAATCTGAATAGATATTTCTACAAAGATGACAGACAAGAGGCAAATAAGCATATGAAAAGATGCTCAACATCATTAGCCACCAGAGAAATGCATGTCAAAGCCACAGTAAGATGTCATTTCATGCCCACTATGATGGCTAAAATAAAACATAGTTAACAAGCACTGAGAAGGATATGGAGAAAATCATGCATTGCTGGGTACGTATATGAAAGGGTGCAGCCACTTAAAAAAAAAAAAACTGCTTGGCAGTTCTGTAAACCATAGACTTATTGTATGAACCAGCTATTCTACTCCAAGAGAGATGAAAATATACAGTCACACCAAAAATAAAAAGTATGTGTATGTTCATAGTACTATCATTCATAATAGCCAAAAAGTGAAAACAACTCAAATGCCCATCAAATGATGAATAGATAAACAAACTATTGTATATCCAAACAATGGATTATTATTTGACAATAAAAAGGAATGGAATGTTGATACATATTACAACTTGCATGAACCTTGAAAACATTATGCAAAGTGCAACAATCAAGTCACAAAACACAATATATTGTATGATACCATTTAGAAGTAAATCTGCAGAGACAGAATGGAGATTAGTAGTTGCCCAGGACTGGGGTGTAAGTACAGATTTGTGAAAACGGGGATTGACTGCTAATGTGTACAGGGTTTCTTTTGGGGGTATGAAAATACTATAACTGATCATGGTGATGGCTACACAACTTATGAATATACAAAAATCCAATGAGTTATTCACTTAAATAGATGAATTGTATGGTATGTGAATTATATTTCAATAAAACTTAAAAATAGACATAATACCATTATAGTTTTATGACATAAATTTGCTTGAATTTCCCACATTTAAGATACATTTCAGAATTTTTAGTACCAATTTATAGTATAATCACTACATATTCAACTTTTATTTTATATGGCTTAAATACTAACTCTTTTTTTTCTTTAGCATCTTTATTGGAGTATAATTGCTTTAAAATGGTTTGTTAGTTTCTGCTTTATATAGTTTCCGCTTTATAACAAAGTGAAACGGCTATACATATACATATATCCCCAAACCTTCTCCCTCTTGCGTCTCCCTCTCACTCTCCCTATCCCATCCCACTGGGTGGTCACAAAGCATTAAGCTGAACTCCCTGTGCTATGTGGCTGCATCCCACTAGCTACCTATTTTACATTTAGTAGCATATATAAGTCCATGCCACTCTCTCACTTCATCCCAGCTTACCCTTCCCCCTCCCCGTGACCTCAAGTCCGTTCTGTACCTCTGCGACTTTTTTCCTGTCCTGCCCCTAGGTTCTTCAAAACCATTTTTTTTTTTTAGATTCCATATATATGTGTTAGCATACGGTATTTGTTTTTCTCTTTCTGACTTACTTCACTCTGTATGACAGACACTAGGTTCATCCACCTCACAACAAATACCTCAACCTTGTTTCTTTTTATGGATGAGTAATATTTCATTGTATACATGTGCCACATTTTCTTTACCCATTCATCTGTCGATGGACACTTAGGTTGCTTCCATGTTCTGGTTATTGTAAATAGAGCTACAATGAACATTGCGGTACATGACTCTTTTTGAATTATGGTTTTCTCAGGGTATATGCCCAGTAGTGGGATTGCTGGGTCGTATGGCAGTTCTTTTTTTAGTTTTTTAAGGAACCTCCATATTGTTCTCCATAGTGGCTATATCAATTTACATTCCCACCAACAGTGCAAGAGGGTTTCCTTTTCTCCACATCCTATCCAGCATTTATTGTTTGTAAATATTTTGATGTTGGCCATTCTGACTGGTGTGAGGTGATACCTCATTGTAGTTTTGATTTGCATTTCTCTAATAATTAGTGATGTTGAGCATTCTCTCATGTGTTTGTTGGCAATCTGTATAACTTCTTTGGAGAAATGTCTATTTAGGTCTTCTGCCCATTTGTGGATTGGGTTGTTTGGTTTTTTGGGGGATGTTGAGCTGCATGAGCTGCTTGTAAATTTTGGAGATTAATCCTTTGTCAGTTGCTTCATTTCCAAATATTTTCTCTGATTCTGAGGGTTGTCTTTTTGTCTTGTTTACCATCTCCTTTGCTGTGCAAAAGCTTTTACGTTTCATTAGCTCCCATTTGTTTGTTTTTGTTTTGATTTCCATTTCCCTAGGAGGTGGGTCAAAAAGGATCTTGCTGTGATTTATGTCATAGAGTGTCCTGCCTATGTTGTCCTCTAAGAGTTCTATAGTGTCTGGCCTTACATTTAGGTCTTTAATCCATTTTGAGTTTAATTTTGTGTATGGTGTTAGGGAGTTCTAATTTTATTCTTTTACATGCACCTGTCCAGTATTCCCAGCACCACTTATTGAAGAGGCTGTCTTTTCTCCATTATATATCCTTGCATCCTTTATCAAAGATAAGGTGACCATATGTTCATGGGTTTATCTCTGGACTTTCTACCCTGTTCCATTGGTCTATATTTCTGTTTTTGTGCCAGTACCATACTGTCTTTGTAGCTTTGTAATATATTCTGAAGTCAGGGAGCCTGATTCCTCCAGCTCCATTTTTCTTTCTCAAGATTGCTTTGGCTATTTGGGGTCTTTTGTGTTTCCATACAAATTGTGAATTTTTTTATTCTAGTTCTGTGAAAAATGCCATTGGTAGTTTGATAGGGATCGCATTGAATCTGTAGATTGCTTTGGGTAGTAGAGTCATTTTCACAATGTTGATTCTTCCAATCCAAGTACATGGTATATCTCTCCATCTGTTTGTATCATCTTTAAATTCTTTCATCAGTGTATTATAGTTTTCTGCATACAGGTCTTTTGTCTCCTTAGGTAGGTTTATTCCTAGGTATTTTACTCTTTATATTACAGTGGTAAATGGGAGTGTTTCCTTACTTTCTCTTTCAGATTTTTAATTATTAGTGTATAGGAATGCAAGAGATTTGTGTGCTTTAATTCTGTATCCTGCTACTTTACCAAATTCATTGATTAGCTCTAGTAGTTTTCTGGTAGAGACTTTAGGATTCTCTATGTATAGAATCATGTGATCTGCCAACAGTGACAGCTTTAGTTCTTCTTTTCTGATTTGGATTCCTTTTATTTCTTTTTCTTCTCTGATTACTGTGGCTAAAAATTCCAAAACTATGTTGAATAATAGTGGTGAGAGTGGGCAACCTTGTCTTGTTCCTGATATTAGTGGAAATGGTTTCACTTTTTCACCATTGAGGATGATGTTGGCTGTGGGTTTGTCATACAAGTCCTTTGTTATGTTGAGGTAAGTTCCATCTATGCCTATTTTCTGGAGGGTTTTTAACATAAATTGGTGTTGATATTTGTTGAAAACTTTTTCTGTCTCTATTGAGATGATCATATGGTTCTTCTCCTTCAGTTCATTAATATGGTGTCTCACATTGATTGATTTCCATATACTGAAGAATCCTTGCATTCCTGGGATAAACCCCACTTGATCATGGTGTATGATCCTTTTAATGTGCTGTTGGATTCTGTTTGCTAGTATTTTGTTGAGGATTTTTGCATCTACGTTCATCAGTGATATAGGCCTGTAGTTTTCTTTCTTTGTGACATCTTTGTCTGGTTTGGGTATCACGGTGATGGTATTCACGAGAATGAGTTTGGGAGTATTCCTCTCTATGCTACATTTTGGAAGAGTTTAAGAAGGATAGGTGTTAGCTCTTCTCTAAATGTTTGATAGAACTCCCCTGTGAAGCCATCTGGTCCTGGGCTTTTGTTTGTTGGAAGATTTTTCAGTCTCAATTTCAGTGCTTGTGATTGATCTGTTTATATTTTCTCTTTCTTCCTGGTTCAGTCTCAGAAGGTTGTGCTTTTCTAAGAATTTGTCCATTTCTTCCAGGTTGTCCATTTTATTGGCATATAGCTGCTTGTAGTAATCTCTCATGATCCTTCATATTTCTGCAGTGTCAGTTGTTACTTCTCCTTTTTCCTTTCTAATTCTATTGATTTGAGTCTTCTCCCTTTTTTTCTTGATGAGTCTCCTAATGGTGTATCCATTTTGTTTATCTTCTCAAAAAACCAGCTTTTAATTTTATTGATCTTTGCTACTGTTTCCTTCATTTCTTTTTCATTTATTTCTGATCTGATCTTTATGATTTCTTTCCTTCTGCTAACTTTGGGGATTTTGTTCTTCTTTATCTAATTGCTTTAGGTGTACGGTTAGGTTGTTTGAGATGTTTCTTGTTTCTTGAGGTGGGATTGTATTGCTATAAACTTCCCTCTTAGAACTGCTTTTGCTGCATTCCATAGGTGTTGGGTCATCGTGCTTTCATTTTCATTTGTTTCTAGGTATTTTTTTATTTCCTCTTGGATTTTTTGAGTGATCTCTTGGTTATTAAGTAGTGTATTGTTTAGCTCCCATGTGTATGTATTTTTTACAGATTTTTTCCTGTAAATGATATCTAGTCTCATAGCCTTGTTGTCAGAAAGATACTTGATACGATGTCAACTTTCTTAAATTTACCAAGGCTTGATTTGTGACCCAAGATATGATCTATCCTGGAGAATGTTCCATGAGCACTTGAGAGCACGTGTATTCTGTTGTTTTTGGATGGAATGTCCTATAAATATCAATTAAGTGCATTTTGTGTAATGTATCATTTAAAGCTTGTGTTTCCTTATTTTCAGTTTGGATGACCTGTCCATTTGGTGAAAGTGGGGTGTTATAAAGTCCCCTACTATGATTGTGTTACTGTCGATTTCCCCTTTTATGGAATTTGCCTTATGTATTGAGGTGCTCCTATGTTGGGTGCATAAATATTTACAGTTGTTCTATCTTCTTGGATTTATTCCTTGATCATTCTGTAGTGTCCTTCTTTGTCTGTTGCAATAGTCTTTGTTTTAAAGTCTATTTTGCCTGATATGAGAATTGCTACTCCAGCTTTCTTTTGATTTACATTTGCATGGAATATCTATTGCACCCCCTCACTTTCAGTCTGTATGTGTCCCTAGGTCTGAAGTGGGTCTCTTGTAGACAACATATATACGGGTCTTCTTTTTGTATTCATTCAGCTAGTCTATGTCTTCTGGTTGGAGCATTTAATCCATTTACATTTAAGGTAGTTATCGATATATATGTTCCTATCACCATTTTATTAATTGTTTTGGGTTTGTTATTGTAGGTTTTTTCCTTCTCTTGTGTTTCCTGCCTAGAGAAGTTCCTTTAGTATTTGTTGTAAAGCTGGTTTGGTGGTGTTGAATTCTGTTAGCTTTTGCTTGTCAGTAACGGTCTTAATTTCTCTGTCGAATCTGAATGAGATCCTTGTTGGATAGATAAATCTTGGTTGTAGGTTTTTCCCTTTCATCACTTTAAATATGTCCTGCGACTCCTTTCTGGCTTGCAGAGTTTCTGCTGAAAGATCAGCTGTTAACCTTATGGGGATTTCCTTGTATGTTATTTGTTGTTTTTCCCTTGCTGCTTTTAATATTTTTTCTTTGTAGTTAATTTTTGACAGTTTGAATAATATGTGTCTTGGCATGCTTCTCCTTGATTTATCCTGTATGGGACTCTCTAAGCTTCCTGGACTTGATTAACTATTTCCCTTCCCATATTAGGGAAGTTTACTATTATAATCCTTCAAATATTTTCTCAGCCCCTTTCCTTTTCTCTTCTTCTTCTGGGACCCTTAAAATTCGAATGCTGGTGCGTTTAATGTTGTCCCAGAGGTCTCTGAGACTATCCTCAGTTCTTTTCATTCTTTTTTCTTTATTCTGCTCTGCAGTAGTTATTTCCAGTATTTTATATTCCAGGTCCCTTATCGGTTCTTCTGACTCAGTTATTCTGCTATTGATCCCTTCTAGAGAATTTTTAATTTCATTTATTGTGTTGTTCATCATTGTTTGCTCTTTAGTTCTTCTAGGGCCTTGTTAAACGTTTCTTGTATTTTGTCTATTCTATTTCCAAGATTTTGGATCATCTTTACTATCATTATTCTGAATTCTTTTTCAGGCAGACTGCCTATTTCCTCTTCATTTATTAGGCCGGGTGGGTTTTTATCTTGCTCCTTCATCTGCTGTGTGTTTTTCTGACTTCTCATTTTGCTTAACTTACTGTGTTTGGGGTCTCCTTTTCGCAGGCTGTAGGTTCGTAGTTCCCGTTGTTTTTGGTGCCTGTCCCCAGTGGCTAAGGTTGGTTCAATGGGTTGTGTAGGCTTCCTGGTGGAGGGAACTAGTGCCTGTGTTCTAGTGGATGAGGCTGGATCTTGTCTTTCTTGTGGGCAGATCTTGAGGCTGGATCTTGTCTTTCTTGTGTTTTGGTGTCTCTGTGGCCTTATTATGGTTTTAGGCAGCCTCTCTGCTAATTGGTGGGGTTGTGTTCCTGTCTTGATAGTTGTTTGGCTTAGGGGTCCAGAACTATAGCTTGCTGGTCGTTGAGTGGAGTTTGGTCTTAGCGTTGAGATGTAAATCTCTGGGAGAGCTTTCACTGTTTTATATTACCTGGAGCTGGGAGGTCTCTGGTGGACCAATGTCTTGAATTCAGCTCTCCCACCTCAGAACCACAGGCCTGACACCTGGCTGGAGCCCTGAGACCCTGTCAGGCATACAGCTCAGAGGAAAAGGGAGAAGAAAAGAAAAAAAGATAGAAAAAATAATTAAAATAAATTTATTTAAAAAATAAAATAATTATTAAAAATTAAAAAATTAGAAAGTAATAAAAAAAGGAAGAAGAAAAAGAAACAAGAGAGAAACCAAACCAAAAAACAAATCCACCAGTGATAACAAGCACTAAAAACTATACTACAAAAAAAAAAGAAAACAAAAACTAAACAAAACGAAACAAAAACGGACAGACAGAACCCTAGCACAAATGGTAAAAGCAAAGCTATTCAGACAAAATCACACAAAGAAGCATACACATACACAGTCAGAAAAAGAGAAACAGGAAAACAATGTATATATCATTGCTCTCGAAGTCCACCGCCTCAATTTTGGGATGTTTTGTTGTCTATTCAGGTATTCCACAGATGCAGGGTACATCAAGTTGATTGTGGAGATTTAATCCACTGCTCCTGAGGCTGCTAGGAGAAATTTCCCTTCCTCTTCTTCGTTCGCACAGCTCCTGGGGTTCAGCTTTGGATTTGGCCCCGCCTGTGCATGTAGGTCACCTGAGGGGGTCTGTTCTTCGCTCAGACAGGACAGGGTTAAATTAGCGGCTGATTAGGTGGCTCTGGCTCACTCAGGCTGGGGGGAGGAAGGGGTACGGAATGTGGGGCGAGCCTGTGGCGGCAGAGACCAACGTGAAGTTGTAACAGCCTGAGGTGCACCTTGTGCTCTCCTGGTGAAGTTTTCCCTGGATCATGGGACCCTGGCAGTGGCAGGCTGCATAGACTCCCAGGAGGGGAGATGTGGATAGTGACCTGTGTTTGCACACAGGCCTCTTGGTGGCTGCAGCAGCAGCCCAGCATTTCATGCCCCTCTCTGGTGTTCGCACTGATAGCCGCGGCTTGCACCCATTTCCGAAGCTCGTCCAGTCAGTACTCTGAATCTCTTCTCTCGTGCACCCCGAAACAATGGTCTCTTGCTTATTAGGGAGTTCCAGACTTTTTCCCAGACTCCCTCCTGGCTAGCTGTGGCACACTAGCCCCCTTCAGGCTGTGTTCATGCAGCCAACCCCAGTCCTTTCCCTGGGATTTCACCTCCAAGCCTGAGCCTCAGCTCCCAGCCCCCACCCGCCCCAGGGGGTGAGCAGACAAGCCTCTCAGGCTGGTGAGTGCTGGTTGGCACCAATCCTCTGTGCAGGAATCTCTCTGCTTTGCCCCCTTCACCCCTGTTGCTGTGCTCTCCTCTGTGGCTATGAATCTTCCCCACTGCCACCCCCCTTCTCCGCCAGTGAAGGTGCTTCCTATTGTGTGGAAACTTTCCTCATTCACAACTCTCTCCCAGTGGTGCAGGTCCCATCCCTATTCTTTTGTCTCTGTTTTTTCTTTTTTCTTCTGCCCTACCCAGGTACGTGGGGAGTTTCTTGCCTTTTGGGAGGTCTGAGGTCTTCTGCCAGCATTCAGTAGGTGTTCTGTAGGAGTTGTTCCACATGTAGATGTATTTCTGATGTATTTGTGGGGAGGAAGGTGATCTCCACGTCTTACTCTTCTGCCATCTTGAAGGTCTCTCAATACTAATTCTTTATTATTATTTTCATTCTCGAATTTTACTTTATTCTCTAGATTTTTAATTAAGAATGATACTTAGCTGTTTTTTTCCCCAGAACTCATCATTGTGCAGTTAGCCCTCCATATTAGAAGGTTCCACAGGAATGGATTCCTAGGGATCAATCCATGGTTTGTTCAGGATATAGAAGGCCAATATTTTATATAAGGGACTTGAGCAAACACTGATTTTGGTATCCAGGAATGACTGTATATCCAATATTGCTAAGTAACTGTCTGTTTTATATCTTCCAATAGTAGGGAACATATAATTGATTATATTTGCTACTTTTTATTTCCAAAATAGATATGAATTTCAAAAGAATAGTTTAACACCTGTACATTTATTGTCCTAACACATTTTTTTCTGGTTATATTTTTATATTTCTCCTCCACCTTCCCTCTTCTTCCTCTACCACATTCTTCTCTTTTTACTGTTTCTTCTGTTCCCCTTCCTCTTTCACGACTTTGCCTTCCTCCTCTTTCTTCGATCATTCCTAGATATTTTTTTATGTTAAAAAATAAGATATTTGCCCACAAGGATCATTATTACTTTTTATTTTGCCATATGTTGACTCTATTACCTTTGTTCATTACATGTAAATAAATCCATACATTCACATTTGAATCTCTCCTTTTCTAACTCTTTATATTTAGGATTTTTTTCTATTGCCTTCTTTCCTGGCAAAATAAAGAAATTTTCACAGTAGTACACTCCTATTCCATACTTCCTCCTGCATTAAGTTGCTGTTTGGTTAAATTTGGGATGGCTAAATTTTGACTCAGTTTTTTCTATTTATTCTCTTTTATTTTCAGTATAGCAATTATTATTGTATTAGTTTACATAGATTACCTAATACACACAATTATTTTGAATCCTATTAGAACTCTTACATGTATATTTAGTTCTGAGATTCAATAATTTTGTTTCTCAGTATCTGTCATTTTACCTAATTAAATTTTGATTCTTATTTTAAATTAATTTCCTTATTGACAAAAAGTTCATCTTCATATAGACTATCAGAAAAGTCATTTCTAGTGGCACCCTCACTGATTTCAGCTCAATGATGTGTTGTTCCCTTTACAAGTAAATAAAATATAGCATTTTAGGCTTCTGTCTCTCCTCCCCTGCCCCCAACCTGCCCATCACTTGGTAGATCATATTCCATCAAAAGGTGGCTATGATATTAATATGTTTCCTGGAGATTATTACAGAATATTCCACCAGAAGATAGCATTCAGAGTGGACCAATATATAAGATTAAAAACAAAAACAAAAAACCTTAAAATCACCTAATACAAAGCCGATTTTATAACAAACTGTTGAATATGTCATGCAATTTATTGAATGTTGTACTAAAAGTGAAAAAAAGAATGGTTGTATGGGTACAGAATGCTTGCAAGTGTATCTATTGTTTACCCTTGTGATCAAGTGTATGACTGGGAGCTGCAGCTCACTGCCACTGCCCAGCACAAGAGAGAGTACAGTAAGTACCACATATCACTAGCCTGGGCAAAGATGAAAATTCAAAGTTTGAAGTATGGATTCTCTTGAATTCATATTGTTTCACACCATTGTAATGTTGAAAAATCATAAGCTGAATCATTGTAAGTTGGGGACCGTCTATACAGTGTTCTGTCTATAAAATACCTGACCAAACCTAAAAAGTCATCAAGGTCATCAAAAACAAGGAAAGTCTAAGAAACTGTCATAGTCACGAGGATCTTATGGAGATATGACTACTAAACATAATGTGATAACCTGGATGGGATCGTCAAACCAGAAAAGGACATTAAGGAAAAATTTAGAAACTCTGAAAAAGTGTGAATTTTAGTTAATTATAATGTATCAATATCAGTTCATGAATTGTGACCAATTCTAAGGTAAGGTGTTAATGACAGGGGAAATTGGGTATAGATGATATGGGAATTCTGTGCTATATTTACAATAGTTCTGTAAATCTAAAATTGTTATAAAACAGGAACAAACTACATATAAACACACAACAAAGATAATGGAAAAGAAAATATTCTAAGATTTTGGTTTTATTTATTAAATGAATAAATGCAATGTCATTTGAAGGCTATATTCAGATCTAATATTAGAAGATAAAGTATAGTCAAGGCAGGTATAATTTTAGACCTTCTATCTCTCATTTGTCCCACAAGCAAGAAGCCATGAATGGATCTCTGAATTCTGAGTTAGCATTCCTTCTAGAAACCTCTCATCATTCTAAGATTTTGAGCTATAGCATAAATGTAGAGCTCAGTTGGATTGACCCTTAAGCCAGAAGGCATTTTGCCCAGAAAACTCTTTACAGAGTAAGCTTCATGAAGATAAGAGAGAAAAGAAACACTCTAATCTTATTTCTTTAAAGGCTACATTTGCCATTTAGTTCATCTCTAATGCAGATTTGAACTCTTAATGACATTCATTAGATAAAATGCTTGCTCAGCTGTACAAGCTGATCCAAAGTTACAAATGTGTCTCAGAGCACAGGTTTTGATTTATGAAAAAAAAAATGTGTTGAAAGCATTTTTTGGATAGAATCAAATTGTAAGCTATGGCATTTTAACAATGCCCTGTGAATCTGAATTTCTAGAGCTTAAGATCAATGAAGCCAATTATATTATTTGGGGAAAAAGATATTTGATGTTATTTTATTTACTGGATGCCATAAAATAAGGTGTTTTAAAATTTTAACTAAAACTAAGAGTATTAATTTTGTTTGAAAATCAAACACAGTAGCATCATTTGCATATTACTTTCATCTAAATTATTTCATGTGAATTATAAAATCTAAAGCATCAAGAAAAAAACTAGAGTTATTCACTGAGGGGAGTCTGATCATTTTTTATTTAAATTGTAAACCATACTGGTAGAGCACAGACATTTTAACTTCTTATGAATTTACCTAAATTTATCCCAATTTTCCCAAAATTTAAATAATGACTCAGTTTACATAAGATGCCAAATACCTTCAAAGTAAATTTATCTAATAACCACCAATTTAGATAAAATGTCAAAATATTCTTCAAAACACTGCAAGGTATCATTCACCCCCTAATTTTTATCTACTCCATTCCTTCAAAGTTCACTTTAGCAAGACTTGAATCCCTATTCATATTTTTGCTTCTAAGTGTGAGATTGTGCAAGCTTCTTGCCCAAGCTGATCTCTTGTTTTCTTCTTTACAAACTTGGGATGAGGGGGCTACAGAACTATCTTATAGGTTCAACATGAGAATTACATGAGATACTTTACATTAAGTACTTATCACAAGGGGTAGCACACAGAATTTCTCAGTAATATTAGTTAGGAGGAGAATGAGGGGTAATGGGAGAAGAAAAGGAAGTTTAGGAATACACATTGACTGGGCATCTATTTTGACCTAGGATAGAACCAGAAGACATGTAAAAGACATAGATTCTATTTTACAGAAGGCCACAGTCATCAGAGGAGAAAGAAAGTGAACCAATAATTACAGGAAGGCATAACAGGTTCTATAGCACACTAGAGGAAGAGAACACTACTTTGTATGGGAATAAAAAAGGAGATAAATAACTTGGAATGCTTTATCAGTTTTTACTGATATCAAATTGAAGTCTCAGCCTTGCTTCAATTTTTAGACCAGTCTCAATTAGAGACAGGAATCCTAGAATCTACCTTAATGCTTCATTTTCAACAAAAAATATTATTTGTATCTCTTTTTCCTTTCATGCCATCTGGTCTCCTTGATTCTAACTGGGGCCCTTCCCCATAAATACTTATAGATAACAGTTGATTGCACTGCTTAGAATTCCAAGCACAGTATCCCCCTAATTCCTTTCTACTTTTCTTAAATCAATTATCAAGTTTTCAATTCCTCATCTTGAAAGATGAGAAAATAGGAAGTTTCATGAAAACTAAATGTACCAACAAGGGCTTTTAGGTACCTGGGAAACAACAATCAATATAAGACAAAATAGAAAATGGAACATTTTCTTGGAATTCATGTATTATATACAGAGAGAATACAAAAACTTACTTAGACTTTTTAGTATATAATGCATGTTCTAATTCTGAGTTCTACAGCTGCTTCATAAATTTTTAAATATATTTTATGATAATAAAAATGTGTATACAATACATTAGAAAAATATAAAAGTTATCAAAAGAGGAAAACATTCACCATAATCTGACAATCTATTAAAATCATTAAAGTGTTTTATAATAATTTAAAACATTTTCTATATTTATCTATTGTTTTCAATATATGTACCCTTATAATTATAATATTTTTTTAAAATAAAATGTCTCCAAATACCTTATTCATTTAGCTTGCATGAAATTTCATTTCACTGGTATAGAAAGTAACTACTCCACTTTTTAAGTTATTTTGTAATTTTTTCAATTATAAATTATAATATGTTAAATTTCATTATATCAATATATAAATATATTCTCACCATTCTGATTTTTTTCCTTGCACAGATACCATGTAGCATAAAAAATACACCAATAAATAATGTAGTGATTTTGAGTTTTGCAATACAGCTAAAAATCCTTCCAACAATGTAGAAGAATAATCATCTCACCATATAATATTAGCACTTAATATTACTTTGTTTTTAAATATCTTCAAATTTGATAAGCAAAAAAAAAATCATTTCTATTTTCATCTGCTTACCCTTCTTTATATTGTAATTTGATTACTGACAATTTCTACTTCTGTGAATAATTTATAGTCTTTATTTTCCTCACTGAAGAGTGTTTTCTTATTCATTTTTTCTTCCTAGTATATTAAGAATATTGAAGTTTTGTCTTATTATGTGTAAATGTCTTTCCTAATTGTTTTTCCTTTTCTTTTTTTTAAACTTAGAGAAGGCTTATTTTCTAGGTGTTCTGATCTATTGAACTTTTGAATTTCCCTTCCTTTTATTAGAAATATTTAAGTATTCAAAAACATCCAGAAATGCTTGTTCTTGGTTTGATATTAAAATATTTAGTCTAATTGTAATTTGTGTTGGTGTATTGGAAAAGTGGAGATCTACTTAATTTTTTTCCCCTCTAAATGCTACCTACTGTGTTACATTCCTGGTGTTGCAATCTCAGAATGGCTGTAGAGAAAAAGAGAAACTAATAAGATCTAGAGTCAGGAGTCTGGCTCAGAAAATTGTTTCCATACTTCAGAGGAATGACATTCTGCTTTTCTTATCATTGCAGACAGTATATCCTACAGTTATACCTACAAATTGAGAATCAGTCAGTATTTTTACACTTACATGAAGCTACCTCTCAAATACTGGTTCAGAAAATATTAGCACATATTTTTAGGTCAAGGATACCCTTCTTTGTTTATTACTGTCAAAAACGTGATTAGCAGAACTGAGTCTATACTTTTTTTAGTTGTGGCAAAATACACATAATATTTATCATCTTAACCATTTTAAAGTATACCTTTCAGTAATGTTAAATATATTCACACTGTTGTGCAAACAATCTCCAGAACTTTTTCATCTTGCAAAACTGAAAGTCTACACTCATTAAACAACTCCCCATTTCCCTCTCCCCCCAGCTCCTGGAAACCAGCCTTCTACCTTCTTTTTTTTTATGAATTTGACTACTGTAGAGAGCTCATATAAATGGAATAATACAGTATTTGTCTTTTTGTGACTGGCTTATTTCATTTAGTGTAATGTCTTCAAGTTTCATCCATGTTGTAGCATGTGTCAGAATGTCCTTCCTTTTTAAGTCTGAATAATATTGCATGTGTGTATATACCACATTTTGTTCATTCAATCATCTACTGAGGAACACTTTAGTTGCTTCCACCTCTTGGCTATCATGAACAGTGCTACTATAAACAAGGGTATACAAATATCTCTTGGAGACACTGCTTTTAATTCTCATATATACATATATATATATGTATATATATCCAGAAGAGGCATTTCTGGATCATATGATAATTCTATTTTTAATTTTTGAGGAACCACCATATGTTTTTCATAGTGACTGTACATTCCCTCCAACTTGGGAGCCTATATTTTGAAATATAGTTTTCTTTCATCTGTTGTTTATAGCACCAGTGCCAGGTTTTCTATTTTATTTGTCCATATATCTTTATGGACACAATGAAATCCTAGAATAAAATTCCTCAGCAATGATGTAAAGTTAGATTTTGATCAGTGAGTATACTAGCCCTGTTCTCCAGAGTGAGGGCTAAAACTCTTTGCTTCTACTTCAGTGAGAAGTCACAAAATAACGATCTCATCATTCCAGAATTTCTCAGCTTAGTGTTTGCTAGTTGTGTTCTAGAATTTATACTTTTGAACTTCATGTGACAACAAAGATCAACTACAAATACAGTTTTTCATCAACCATGAGATAGCCCAACCTTATACTATATACAATTTAAATTTGCACTCTACTTACAGCATGAGAGAAAGCTCTGATTACTGTATTTTTGTTATGGGCTTGGGTATATTTGTCAAGGCAGCTGTCATCATATTCAACCAGAAGACTGAGACTGCTGAGTTCTCATGCCCTGCCAATTGCAAATTCTGCAATGTCTCTGGATTTCTGAAACTCTCTTGGAAATAGTTCTGACATATCTTCTGAAACAAGATATATGTCAATTGCTTAATAGATTCTGTAAATGACCCTTATCTTGAATTAGTGATACTTTCACTGGCAGCTAAATGGGATAAAGCTTTCTCTGATTAATATGTGTAGAAAGGTAAAAACCTTAATAAGCATAAAGGTTTATTCTCAATTGCACCTCTTTCAAATAGAGAAATCCAGAGCTAGAGAAATATTTATAACAGTGAAGCAATCACACAGGCAGTGCACATTTCCACATGGAAATTCCATAGCTGAGAATCTCTTTAAGATAACATATCAGAATAAATATATAGGAAGCAGTGAGAATAAGATGAAGCACTGAATATTAGATGACAGAATATCACAGAAATTTGAATTTCTAACCTATGAATAATAAGGACTTTGAAAAAATAATGGCTATCTAACTTTTAGGTATTTAAAATTAAGTTTTGTTTTTATGTGATTATGAGTAACTGATTATAGTAAAAATCAACTATACACTTGACTTTACTATTACTATGTTATGTGTCTGTTACATTTTAGAAGGTCTCAGCTAACATCTAGACAGAGATTTAAAGGCTAGGTAATAGATAATTGTGTAGCTAACCACAATCCAGGTCTTCAGGTATGTAAATATGAAAAAATTTGCATAAATTTCTCTAAAATCAGTGATTATTAAACTCTAAAGAGAATAATTTATATATCAAAAAGTAATGCAATTATTTATATTATTATTTTATGCTCTGACTATTGAACAATGTAATGAAATCTGTTTTCATTCACAATATACTAGAGTACCCAATAAGTAAATAAGAGCTTAATAGACTTTTAGGATGATCAGAAATCAACCCAAGATTTCTAAGTCCACAATATTTCCAAAAATATAATAGAGTAGCAGAATTTCATTTGGTGCACAAAAAGAGGAAATATCTTGGGAGAGGGAAAGGGATACCTGGCCTATATTTCTATTGAAAGACTTTCACAAATACTATAAGAGCTCTAAATTTCAAATCCCCTATCACTTCAAACCCTAATATCATTTAACTTCCTGTGTCCACTGTGGTAAGTAGTGGAGCAAAGTTTATAGGATTTAGACATGCTACTTCAATATCTACAATTTTATACAATAAGCTCTTACTTTATCCTTACATAATTGGTACCTCATAACAAAAAACCTCTTGTTCCTACTAAAAGATCAAAGAGCCTAAATTCTAAATATATATAAACAAAGGAATTCAAGACATAAGAATTTGTTTAGTATTGGATAGAATTATTCAAACTGTATATTCATATTTTTCTTCAGTTTAACATGATCAGACATTCATTTATGTTTATTTGTTTATTCCAAGTCCTATTTTTATTTCATTTTTTATTTTCTTAGTCCTAGTAACCAAAAGTTATACCTTATTAGAACCTCACAAAATGTTTTCTGTTTCTATGCTAAATTCTGAACATCTGCTTGTAGTGGCATTTAAAGACAATATACTTTCTTTCAAAGCATTCTTTTTATTTGAATTTATAACTTTAGATTTTATATATAAATGCTGCTGCTTAATATATAGCTGATGGTTTTATTGCTTCATTAACCAATACATCTCCACAAATAAATGCTGTGATTTGAGCACTTCACTATTAAATATGGCTGCATAACCAAACTCGATATGAGGGAATATACTTCTAAGTAAAACTAGCACAAACTATTTTGAATGCCATTAATTCCAAATTATTTGTACGATTATTGTTTGATTAGCATAGCTGCATTCAGAAAAGTCAGTGTGCATGTGTGTTTTTGACATAAACGACAGGTAATTTTGTTTCATGATTAGTAAAGTAGGACTGAGGATAAAGATTAAAATTGCTTACCAAATTTGAGTAATAATATTTGACTATAAACCACAAACTGTCTTGATTACAAATGAATTTTATTTTTATAGTAGCAAAATAAGGAAATAGCTTAATATTCACATTTAGTTGTAAAAATAAACAAAAGCTTTTATTTTCTCAGATTTTAATAAACTTTGGGGATAAAGCTGATAAACAGCCTTAATGTATCACTTATGATATGTCCTCCTGAAAAAGACTGGTTCACAACACTCCCTACATGTAACTTACCATGTGAATTGACTACCACACAAACATGTCTACATACTGTTCACAACAACAGTCCATTGATCATGTGCATGGGTGAACTACAGAAACTATGAACGTTTCTAAATGCTTTTTTCAATTAATATAGTTATCTTATTTGAGTATCAATAATAGTGTGTAGGGCACCACTAGTCTATGTTCCACGCTTTTAGTAGCACTGGTATAATTCGGTACACAAAACCCAAATGCATACTACACACATTTTTTAAGTAAATAGGGATTGTTTACTTGAAATGTATTTTTTGATAAATTTCAAAGGGTTGAAATCATATGGAGCATTTTCTCTGGCCACAACAGAATTGAGCAAGGAAAAAAGAGTAATAGAAAGTCTTCAAGAATTTAAAATTGGGTTTCCCTGGTGGTGCAGTGGTTGAGAATCTGCCTGCTAATGCAGGGGACACGGGTTTGAGTCCTGGTCTGGGAAGATCCCACATGCCATGGAGCAACTAGGCCCATGAGCCACAACTACTGAGCCTGCGCTTCTGGAGCCTGTGCTCCGCAACAAGAGAGGCCACAACAGTGAGAGGCCTGCGTACCGCAAAAAAAAAAAAAAAGAATTTAAAATTAATCAGTACAATCATAAATAGCATGTAGGTAAAATAATAAAGCATAATTAAAATTAGAAAATATTTTAAATTATAAGATAATATCTCAAAACTTACGTGATTCAGCTAAAAATGTGCTAAAAAGAAAATGTATTGTCTCAATACATATATTAGAAAAGAAGAAAGGCTAAAAATCTATTACCTAAGCTTTCATCTCATAAGCTAAAGAAAGAACAGAAAACTGAATTCAAGAAGAGGTGAAGAAAGGACATAAAATGTAACAGCAGAAACCAATCAAATATAAAGCAAATAATAAAGCACAATATAGAAAGCCAATAAAATCAAAAGTTGGCTTTGAAAAAGACAAATAAATTGATAAATTCATAGCAAGATCAATTAAGGAAAAAAAAGATATTGGAGGCATTAATGATAAAAGGATATTGAAAACAATTTTATGCCAATCACTCAGTTTAAATAAACTGGAAAAATCCTTGGAAGTCACACATTATCAAAACAACTACAAGAAGAAATAGAAAACATAATACTTATCTGTAAAATGAATAGAATCAAGAATCTTCCCATACAAGAAATAATGGACCTAAATGACTTCACTTGTGAATTTTTCTAAGCATTTTAAAAAGTAACGTCATTATTTAAAAACAGAAAACATAAAATAAGACTGAACTCTTTCTTAAATTTTAATGAAAACAGCAGACCCTTGATACATGTACAAAGAAATAATGTTATTCGCCAATATCCTTCATGATCTTAGATGCAAAAATCCTAAACAAAATATTAACTGCTTGAATCTAGGTGCATATAAAAAGGATGTTATATCACAAAAAATTGGGCTTATTTCAAGATTTGTTTAACATTTAGAAATAAAACTATGTTATCATCATATTTAAATCATAAAAGAAAATATATAATCTCATTAGATGCAGAACATAATAACTTGATAAAATTAAACAGTTTCATGATTAAAATTCTCAGCAATATAGCAATAAAAGATAAATTTTAAAATCTGATCAGTGGTATCGACAAAGCAAACAAGCAAGACACACACACATACACACACGCGCACACACACACACACACACACCCCCCAAAGCAAACACTGCATTAATGGTACAAGACTGAAGGCTTTTGCCCTAATGCTAGGAACAAGACATGTATGACAAGCATAAGTCTTTTCTATTCATATTCCACTGAATTTTCTAGTGTTTGAAGTAAGGAAAGCAAAATAAATAAAAGTTGTAAAGATTTGAAAGAAGAAATAAAATAATTATTTGTAGATGACAATATGATGTAGATAGAAAATCCAGAAGAATATGCAGATACAATATTAGAAATAATAAATGATTTCAGCAGGATCAAACAATACCAGGTCAAATATGAAACTCAATTCTTACTCTAAATTCTTCCAACAAATAAGTACAAAATTATATTAGAAAATGTCCTTTAGAATATCATTAGACAATAACATCAAAAAAAATGGAAATAAGTCTAACCAATGTGTTAGACGTCTATTCTGGAAATAAAACATTTGAGGGAAACTATAAAAGGAAGAATCTCTAATAATACAAGGATATATGTAGAAGAATACTGTTCATGAAAGAGTTCTTTGTTTTGGAATATCTGCCTTTATTGCCCCAATTCTTTACTCCTCCTTGTATCCATGTCCTGTTTATACCACCATATAAGTCTGACCATAGGCTCGACTACATGACTTGCGTTGGCCAATAGAAAGTTAGAAAATATAAACAAGGAGAGACTTGAAAGGGCATTATATAAATGGATCTTGATTATTGCATCTCTGTCTTTGCACGAGAACATGCCTGAGCTGTTCTGCTTGAGATGAGAGGTATGTGAAGTGGAGGCAGAATACTTCAGTTGCTCCTCCATGAGCTAAAGGCCAGCCAACTCCCCCATGACAAATAAGCAAGCCAAACAGAGGCAACGACTATCTTAATTGCAGGCTGGTTTTCATTCTCAAACTCACCAGCAGGCAGTAGATTCTCAAAATAGGACATGGTCTAGAGATGTGGATCAAATCAAGTATGTGGCCAATAATCTCTATGAAATAAGTTCTGAAGGAATTTAAGGTGATGCATACTCAGCTGGATAAAAAGTACCTATTTAGCTTCAGTGTATGGTCTCACAGAAGCCTGATTCCACGGTAGCAGTAAACAAATTTACTAAGAGAATTACATCTGGAAAGCAATGTTAATGTTTCATTCAAAGTACTAATCAGATATATATATATGAAGTCCACTATGTATTTTAGGAAATTGTACTTACCATAGGATCGCTTTCGTGACATATGATTAAATTTATAAAAATAACCCTAGGTATCCAACTTTCTCTAGGCAGGAATGAATCTCAACGCTGTTCTCTAGAGGCCTATATTTCAACTGCTACGTCAAAGGTAGCCAAGAAGAGTACTGAGGTAAAAATTGGCATCTTACAGGTCAGAGTCATGTTATGGAAAGTGATTAACTGGGAAACCATTCCAAGACAGCATACTGGGATATAATTTTATATATTTTGAATTGTGTAAGGGACACATTTGTCCAGCAATATTTCAGAATTGGTATGAAACAGTGACTGCAGTGTGCATTCAATTATTTATATTTTTGAATGTTTATTGTGATTGTCCTATCTCTATTGCACCATTTTATGTTATGAATATGTGGCACAAGTAACTTGCTTTTTTATTTCATATGTGTATGGATCTAAAGATGTAATCTCTAGACCAAATGTAAATCACAAAATACTAGTTTTCTAACTTGCTTCTTAATCAGGTGAGATAATCAGGGTCCTAGGATAAGACTGAGCATATTTTACATATAGGCAGGATGTAAATAATAATGGTTATTGGGCAGAGTTTGGCAAATCGATTGTATTGATAGACTCTAGTAATCCCTTTTCCATCTATCCATAACTTTCAGATGAAACTTTATAGTACCTTCCTACTCTGACTCTGGATTTGTCATGCGTTTAGCTTTGTCCAATAGCAAGTTAGCTAAAGTGATGCAAGATGTCTTAAAAATCATGTATGTGTTTGGGCAGGCAGTCACTCTTGCATTTCTGACTTTTCCATGAAATTATTCTTAGGCTAGTCTGCTAGAAAAAGAAAGATATATTAAGTCAATCCAGGTCATCTCAGTCATCCCAGAAGGATATTGTCTTAGATAAACAGGTATTTATCTAACTTCTAGATATATGAATGAAGCAGTCAATAACCCCTAGGTTCATGAACTAAATAAATGCTAATTTATTTAAGACACTGAGTTTTTATATGTCTTATTAGACAGGATTATTATAAAAATAAGGTAAATAATATAAACCTCAACCTCTAAAATGTACCATAAATACAACTTAATCCAAGATGAATTGTAGATTTAAACCTTAAGGGTAAAGCAATTAATTTTCTACAGGAAAATACAGAAACATGTTATCATGATTTGGGGGTAAGGACAATGTATTAAAAGGGCATAAAAGAAAATAACCATACAAATAAAGATTGATTTAACTGGACTTCATTAAAACTAAGAATTTATATTCATTAAAGGACACATTAATGGGAGTAAAAAAGCAAGCCAGAAGGTGATAGAAGGTAACTGTAATAAATATATTTGACAAAGGACTCATTCAGAATATGTTATGAGCTCCTATATACTACTGGTAATATGCGAGACATAGTTTGTGACTTCACTGAACCTAAGACTAATAAGGGAAAATGAACAGGCTGGTAAATAAAATAATGAGGAGTCCCACAAAAGAAATTAGTTAGATGTTATGACATGAAATAATGAAGATTTGGGGAGATTTTACTTGAATTGAAATATATGAAAAAGGAAGCTATGAAAAAGAAAAGAAGGCTGGGAAGAACACTCATGAAGACAAACAAGACAGGATCTGGGAAAGGCAAGTCCACAGGAAAACTGAAGTATAACCAAATGTTCATCTATACTGAGCAGCACTTTCCTTTGTCTTTTGCTTTGAAAACAATAGATGAAGAAGAAAATTTTTTTTATTATATTCTTAAAATCTGCCAATTATTTTATGGTCACTTTTATCTATTTGAAAAGCTGATCCTAAATTAATTTAAACAGAAGTTTATTATTTTATACACTTTACCAGATAGGTGTTAAAATATTGCAAGAATTACTCTTTTGTAAAGGATGTCTTCATGGAGTAGTAAGTACAATTTTTTAAGAAAAAAGACATTAGGTTTTATATCAATCATTACAATATCTTAAGAATAATCTTCACAGATTTTTAAATCATAAATAACACAATAGATACACTGTAAATAAAAGTAGATTATTACCAAAAAAAAAAAAGAGTACGGCTGACTTGATTTTATAAAGTTTATCAAGTTTCAGATATTGTACCACCTATTTCATAAGCATAACGGCTAACATTATGTCAGATATGCTAGTGAATGCTAGTGAATAATAGCCTAGTAAAGAAAATAATTGTTTGGAGGATAAATAAGGAAAAAAGATACTGAAAAACAATGTGACTAACCATACCAAGTGGAAACTACTCAGACTCAGTTTAGCCTTCTATTCCTAAGAATGTTGTCTATACATTAAATTTTGTGATTGGAACTCAGAAAAGAAGTTTATGTATAATCCTAACAATATAATAAATATAGCCAATTCTATAAGGGCATGTTGGAAAGCAGATGTGATGAAACAGTATTGAACAGATCTCCATAGTTTAATGCTGGGTGAAGGCTGTGACCAACAGAATGAGGTCTAAATAGACCACTCTTCACACAGAGCATCAACTAATTCTGTCTAGTAGTGATAGTTCAATCTATTAACGTCTCCCCAATGCAGGGATCTCCTGACAAGCATAGTAGGAGGTAACTCTACAGCTAGAATTTGGAGTCAGGCATCCAGGCCATAAGAAGCAAGAACGAATACAGGCAAATTTAAGCTGGAATTAGCAGTGTGGTAAGACAGACCCAAACCTCAGACAACTAGGAAAGAAAGACTGGTGCAAAACTGATGAAGAATACGAATAAGAAATACATTGCCAAGATAAGGTAAATGAGATCTTAAATTAGCAAAACAGGAAGGACTGATAGAAATCATCTTGATGGCTGATATATATACAGTCATAAAATAAATTAAGAAGGTTCTGATCCACTCAGCAGGATCTGTTCTTCCCATTCTAGGTCTTCTCCAAGCACTATGAAGATGGATGTTAAATCAGACTGAGTCTGAGTTATACAAAGACATACAGATGCTGTAAGTTACAGTATTGTTTGTATACCTCATTCATGGGCCACTCCAACATTTGAAACTGTTCTACAGGTCAGATTCTGACTGGCACTTTTATATTTCTCCAGAAGTCTCAAGTTGCCTGATTATCCTGTCTGAATCAAGACAAAGGAGTATTTATAAACTTGTATCATTTTGAAACTCCTTAGCTGAATATTTTTGGGAATTAAGTTGACATAATTTTGATAGACACAGACTCAAGAATGTCAGATTGCTGTTTTGTCAATCATCTCTTCTCCTGAGGGGTTCCCAGGGAAGCTATATCTACAAGGAACAATGAGCATGGTGATATTTGAAGAGTCTTATTTAAGGTTGCACCAGGCCTGAAACTTCAATTCAGTGTTTTTTGAGAAAGACTGATTTAGAAGAAGCAACTTAAGATTCAAGATTTAAGTGGAACCTCCAACCCTCCTAGATTCCAAATCTTAGGATATTATCATTCTCTGGATGTCTACATTTTCAGGAAAAAAAATTGATATGGTGTAACTTTTACTTTCCAGATGGAATTCTGATCCATAAACAAACTAAGGGAAATATATAATACTAAAATATCAAGAATTCATGTTTCAGTGCTTTAAGTTCATCATTTCCATGAAAAGAAAATGAAGAATTTCATGACACCATTCTCTGAGTTCACTTTATCTTAGTTAAAGAATGCATAACTGACTTAAGTTCACAAACTTGCTTAGAAGCAAATTTAAGATTATACAGAATTACCTATTAGTACCTTGGAAATATTTGAAGGATAGGACACTCTCCAACAATGACAGACAAACATTAAGACAGTTACTTCAACTACAGGTTTGAAGGCAAGTTTACACACAAGGGGGCTGGAGGGTGAAAGTGAGCGGAGGCTGAATAAATATTGGAGGGTGGGGCATACATGTAGAGTGTGAAAAGAAGTTAGTCTCATTATACACACATAAACTCATCAGTAAAATAAAACTCTATGTAAAAGAGAAACTGGGTTAAGGACAAGAAAACAGTACTCTCCAAGTGAGAAAAACAAACAGCTTTAAATATGCTAAAATAAAAATTTTCACTCATGAGACTAACAAAGATTAAAACCACAACAAAAAAGTTATTCCAAATACTGCAATTACATGGACATGGGCATTTTTATAAACAACTGTGTGAGTAGCAGTATAACTGCTCAAGTGCACAATCTGACAAGGAAACAAAGAGAAATGCAGTTTAATTTTACAGTCAGGAAAAATATTTATAACCCTGTATTCATTACTATCTAATTATCTAAAGGCTTACACATATTATTCTCTAGCCAAGAGGAAATGCCTCTTACTCCTTCAAAGCCCTGTTCAATAACTATACCTTTACTTGGACCTTTACTGCTTAAATTCTTGACCACAGAAGTTGAATAATTTATCACCTGAATCATTCCCAGTTATTCTAGCCCATTACTCATACATTTTCCTCATAGTTCTTTTTATTGACTGAAATCATTTTCTTTTATATTATTAATTTAATTATTTGTTTTTATGATTGTTTCTACTCTCAGAATGCAAACTCTTTTATTCAATTTTACCGCTTAAGTTAACTAGAATATGTTTCTGCTTTTTGCAACTAAAAAATAATTTTATATAGGCATTAAACTATGCATGTCACTTGATTTTAAACCAACAATTACTGATCTCACCAATTAATATATCACCATTGTTAGAAGAGTATCAACTAACTCACATAATCAAATAAATAGATTTTAAAAATCAACTTCTAGTGAGAATCAAGGAGGTAAGACACATTGAAACTATTTACATGGGACTACCATATCTGATACAATGGCAAGTCAACACTGTCAATATCTGGAGACCCACTGACAATGAACGTTTGTCTACATAAGTCTAGATGCTAAATTCAGCTTTCATATTTTATATCTAACTGGCTCTGAACACATGCAACACTTCAAAATTAGACATCTTGAGCAAAAACAACAAATAGTTTACTTTTTTATTTTTTATATATATATTTTTTAATTTTTAAATTATGTTTTAACAGATCTTTATTGGAGTATAATTGCTTCACAATACTGTGTTAGTTTTTGTTACACAACAAAGCAAATCAGCCATATGCATACACATATCCCCATATGCCCTCCCTCTTGAGCCTCCCTCCCATCCTCCCTATCCCACCCCTCTAGATCAACGCAAAGCACCAAGCCAATCTCCCTATGTTATGCTGCTGCTTCCCACCAGCCAACTATTTTACATTCTGTAGTGTATATATGTTGATGCTACTCTCATTTTGCCCCAGCTTTGCCCTCCCACCCCATGTCCTCAAGTCCATTCTCTATGTCTAACTCTTTCTTCCTGCCCTGCAACTAGGTTCATCAGTACCATTTTTTTTTTAGACTCCATATATATGCGTTAGCATGCAGTATTTGTTTTTCTCTTTCTGACTTATTCACTCTGTATGACAGACTCTAGGTCCATCCACCTCACTACAAACAACTCAATTTCATTTCTTTTTATGGCTTAGTAATATTGCATTGTATATATGTGCCACATCTTCTTTATCCATTCACTGTCAATGGACATTTAGGTTGATTCCATGTCCTGGCTATTGTAAATAGTGCTGCAATGAACATTGTGGTACATGTCTCTTTTTGAATTATGGTTTTCTCAGGGTATATGCCCAGTAGTGGGATTTCTGGGTCATATGGTAGTTCTATTTTTAGTTTTTGTACACAGATACAAACATATCTGTGAATAAGGAGATTAAACACGGTACTGCTTTACCTCTAAAGCCAATAAGAGATGCTCACTCAGTTGCTGGATGTCAGCAAATCCATTTTGATATGTAAACATATTTGATTAGTTTCCTCATTTTAACAGATTCTCAATCATCCCTAATAATGGGTATTTAAACTTTGGAAAACAATTAAGTTTCTTATTAGTAAGTAAACACAATATACTCAGACACTACTGTAATAAGACAGTTTTGTTCATTTTTATTCTAAGCACTGTTTAAATTTTATTTACAAATTTTCTTAGCAGATGATTAGAGATATCATTAATGTTCTAGAATTTGTAAAAACAATAAATAAGTGATACAATTTTAATCAATTTTTTAAAAATCTATCTTCATTGGAAAAACAATAGCTTTGTATTCTGGGACCTAAGTGATTAGTTTCCTTTATTAGAAAAGATATCAGTGTGCCTTAGTTTTATCACTCTGTGTAAAATTTCATTTCTATATCAAGATTTATTTTTACTTAGTACAGTTGACCCTTGAACAATGTGGGGGTTAGGGTAAAAAATTACTACTGTGTAGTAAAAAATTCCACGTATAACTTTATAACCCTCCATATCTTTGGTTTCCCATCCACAGATTCAACCAACTTCCTATTGACTAGTACTACAGTAAGTATTTATTGAAAAAACTCTGCATATAAGTGGACCTGTGCAGTTTAAACACATGTTGTTCAAGGATCAACTGTAATTAGAAAAAATGAAAGAAAATTCTGCTGGGGGTAGTTTTGTAATAGCTGGAGAAGGAGTAAACAGTTTAATACTTTTGCCCATTTAGACCTATACATGATACCAAGACTGGTATTTAGCCTACCAACATTTTAATTTATTTATATAAACCTACATTATTCTCATAATGAACAAAATCTAACTCATTATAAAAAAAAATAAAGAAAATATTAAAGGGAGTCTGAAGGGGAAAAAGCCTCTATGCTCAATTCTCTGCCCCAAGGCACTGTAAATACTCTGAAATTTTCTCCTGCCATTTTGATATTTGTTTTCTACATATATTACATCATTTTTGTTACTCACTTCTACTATTGTTTCCTTTTGTGTTTAGTTTTTAGTGTACAGTTTTGATTCCCTGTCATTTCCTTTAGAGTCTACTTTTTAGCTGTTTTCTTAGTGGTTACCTTGGGGGTTACAATTAATATCTTAAACTAATAACAAAACTTATGTAACTTATTCTCATAATTATATGCCTTTATCTCATAAAAACTTTTCTCATAGTCCAGATACATTTGACATCCAATTTTATCTCCCTTATAATGCTTCCTCATAATTATCCACATCTCTTTACCAGGGGGATAGAGGATGAATGGATGTAGGGAGGGATGAGCATCAGAAGGAGGTGGAAAAGGAAAACCTATCAGATAAGATGAAATAAATAAGCATATTTTTACCCTCTTTTCTGGTAAAATACTCCCAGTAGTCTTATTATCTTCAACAATTATTAAGGAGTGCATAGGAATATGGACTTAAATGACATCTGGATCTTTGTACCTATCACCAACGTCCAGAAAAGTGTTGACATTATGGAAACCCTAAAGCAGAAACTGGAAATGGGAAATGAAATTATGAAAATGGTATGAAGACCATGACATGGTGGAGGCTTAAAGGTAAGAAAACACAAGCTGGACAGCTGTAATACGAATCAGCCTAATGCAATAAAGAAATATAAATCCAAGATTCTTAAGAAGGATATCTACATATCCCTTTGGTTCTCTCTTAAGACATTCTAACATATGGTTAAATAGAATGGGAAGGGAGACAAAAATAAAGAACAAACAAAAATTTCTGATTTCTACAGTCTGTATTTTCTTCCTTCTATGAAAAAAATGAAACCATTTTGTTAAATAATGTTTATATCAGTCTTTTATGTGTTTAGCTTTAACATTCTTGACTACATTTTCAGTTTCCTATTAGCAAAGATTATGCGTCTTTGGTATCATCCACTATGTACAGCTTAGACAAACAATAAATCAATTTTCTCAAATGTGGTTTTTAAAATGTTATTATATAAATATTAAATTCTATTTTAAAAAGTCATTAATTTTCCAAAATGATCTTAATTATATTCTGATTGACATATAAAATTATTTTAATAACACCATATTTCATATTTTCACAAAATGTGTGTTTACTGCTGCTGAGCAGGTGAACAGGAACAACTAAGATGTGATTTATTGTGCAAAACTCACACACACACATTCACAGAAAGAGAGTTGGAATTTGGAGTCAGAATAGTTGATTTTGAATCATATACTTGAGACCAATCTATCTGTGCTTTGGTAAGTCATTTAACCTTTATGATACTCATTTTTCTCATTTCTTAATTTGCATGGTAGTAATGACACTTATCTCACACAGTTATAGTGAGGATAAAATATAATGTATAAAAAAGTACCTTGTAAACTATAAATTTCCATTGTTATTACCTAAGCAATTGCACATATGAAAATTTTAACTGAAGATTAGGTTCTTGCATCTGCCAACCAACCCCAGCCAATGACAAATCTTAAAATATAGCCCTTTAAAATCAGCTCTTTTCTAAGGGACAAATATACATCTCCCCTGGTGTCCACAAATAGGTCAGATATTGGACAACTCATTAATTTCAAACTGCATCTATCTCTTCAGAGAAAATAAATAATCCAGAGTTGTTTCTAAAACTATAAGGTAAAATCCATCATATTAAAAGACTGATAATCTCTCACGTTAAGTCATCATCACTTATTCTTGTTAAAATTGTACCTTACAATTCAAAGGTAAATTAATTAGGTATCAAATCATGGCCACACTGGTATTTTTAAACAACTATTTTTAGTGCCACTCATTTTAAATTACCATAAAATGGTACATGTCCTTATTCAACGTTCTTCTTATTTGTCAGTCTCTACTAATTCAAAGTCATTTTAGGAAAGCTTTTAATTTATGCTAAAACTAATATTTGAAGAAGCTTTACTTTAAAGGGCTTTTAAATCTTCAGAAATATTATAAAAACCTAATACCAAGTTTTCTCTTTCACATCTCAAAATAATCGTTTTAAAACGCTTCACCCAGAAACTAAATTATAGAAGAACACAAACATTACAATTCCTTATAATTTAAGAGTTATCTGCCACACAATTAGATGGAAAGTAAAATCAGGTATCCAAACAAATCAGTGGAAATACAACCAAGAAATCATGTTAATATCATGACTTGTTCTTGGAAATTAAGTTATTTGTGAGCAGAGGTTCAGCTCCTCTCTTATTCCCCATTACCTAAAATAATATTTGGCATATTGTTTTGGTCCTTAATAAATATTAACTTAATAAAGAAAAAAATAAATTAAATAACTTTGGACTTCCACTTTCAAAGAAGATTAGAGTTGTCCTGGGTTTATAACTAAAATATGTTAATCAGGATATGTTTTGAGAAAATAGAGCAGAATGGGAGACGTTATAAAGGGTACTGAAATGAATTTCACTTCCTTTTAGTAACTTAGTAAAGGTAAAATAGGCCACAGCCAAGAAGGCCAACCAATCTCTATCTGGCACTCTTCTGTCTTTTTCTTTCTTTCAGTGACTCTTTCTTACTTAAGAAGTTTCCTCATTTCTGCAGACCCTTAGAAAGCCCATCAGGAGCTAGAGAGAAGAAAGGCACTTAGAACAACGTCGCTTATACCTACATCTGTAAGTACAGCTGCTATCAGTGGGATTGATGATAAATCCTAAGGACCACAGAAGGCTTGTCAGACTACTAGAACAGCTAAATTTAGATTTGTGAAGTCTTATGAAAGAGCAAGGCTACTATTACATGGTTAATGATCTGTAGGCAACACTAGTCATATTGGTTTCAGGATTTCTCAGTACAGGCTACCTAGAAAAATCTCAGACTGCACAGTCAGGTATACTTTGATGGGCAAAAGCCCGTGCCTAGAGGAAAAAGCTCTTGAATCTTGATCACTCCTTTTCCTTGTTAGAGAGATTTCAGTGCCTTTTTTTTTTTTTTTTTGACAGGGTGCTGGGATAGAAGTTGCTCCAAATAGGTAAAGCTTTGACTTACAGACTTTCCTTAATGATGTCAATCATGGTAGGTGAGAAAAATATTTCCTACCCTGATTCTTTTTTTCTCTTTAATCTGTTTCTCGACCATATTTGACAAATATTTCTCAGTGAATTTCAAGTGCAGCAGGAAAATAGTTAAACAAAGCCATCTTATTTTGAAATTATGATGGTTAGCTAAATGCCAGGAGATGCAAAACTTTTTATCTTTTGTAGGTTCACCCCTATAAAACTTACTTCACATTAGCAGAAAAAGGAGTTTTCCCAAAGATTATCACTTATGAATATCCTTCTTTGAGGCCCTACAGAATACTTCAAGGTGAGTCTAGTAGAATCTTTAAAATATCTCACAGGTTAAGGTTAACAGCATTCTGAAGATGTAACATTATTGTAGCAGTCAGGGTCCTCCAGCTGGTGGGAGATAGAAGAGAGATTTATTTGAAGGAATTGGCTTATGTGATTGTGGGGGCTGGCAAACCTGAAGTTTCTTATATGCAAAATCTAAGAAAAAGCAAGGTATGAATGGAAACACATGCCTACTCTTTGTTTGTAAGTTTGTTTGTTTTTCTTTGAGGGCAAAATGATGGGAAAAGCTATATGAAAGCATCATTTCATTCATGATAAAGTTCTTAGGAGAGAAGCACAATAAAGATAATGTAAGGTTCCTCCAACTGAACTTTTACATTTATGTTATATCATTTCACCATATGTTTTAATTATACAATCTTACATTTTACAACATGCATTTTATTGAAGTATGTGCACAGTACCCAGAATTATAAAGAAAAACAGTCCTTCTCATTCCTAACTAATCTCACTCTTAAATGGTAACTAGTATTAATAATTTGAAGTGTTTTCTTCCTGATATTTAAACAGTATATAACAGTAAGTTCATTCACTTTGATAACTACATTGACATGAGTTATTAAATTCATATTTGAAAATACTTGAGCTTTACCATTTTTACTGAATAAACAATGCTGCTATTAAACCTTTAAATTTAGAGTTTGAAGTGTCATTAAGAGAATATCTGGGCTGATGCCTTATCTTTAGGCTAGTAAGATACTATTGTGAGGAATGAAGACCCAAAAGTGCTCAGTAATTCTCTTAACTGATACAGTTGTCGTTTGTGTCAGTTTGGTTAAGACACAGTGACATAGTCCAATTCCCACTAATACAAATTCTTCTAAAAGGTAGAATAGTTTTAAATAAAAACAATGCATGTGTATTTTTTAAACTTTTAAATAGTACAGCTCACCAACTCCCAAACTCAATTTATTTTTAATTTCGCAGGTTATAAACTCCAGACAGCTAGCAGCAACTGGCAGGCATTCTAACGAAATCACAAAACAAGAAAATTGTATCTTTTAGTTTCCATTTTCTCTATCTTCCCCCCAAATTTTGCAAAGTCCTTATTATCAATCCTAATTGTTAAAAGAAATGTGAACCTAGATTCTCGTTCATATGTATTCCCTAGGGAAACATATTTACTTAAGAAATAGTATTTTATGAGAAACTTGGTCCTTATGTACAGACAGCTACAGTGGCCATTTTGATTCTGGATATATGTTGTACTTCCAAAATTTTATGGATATATAGCTTGTGCTTTGATATTATGTGTTTTGTTCTTCTAGAATATTCTAATATGAAAATCATTGAAAGAACTACACAATTTCTACTGGAGGACAACCACAACTGATAAAAAGAAAACTTAGACTCCAAATAAGAAACTGAAATTTCTTTGTTGTTATTAAACATAATAAGGTAAAGTATAGAGAAGATGTCAGGTATTTGTTTTAGGGCTATGGTATTTCACTTATGAAGTGGATGGGGATTGCTTTGAAGTTTTTAAATTTCTCTATGTGGAAATGGAAAGATGTTTGTATGCTACTCATTACTGAGTCATAGGATGTTTCACCATCTCTTATTTTGGTGTTTTTGTTGTAGTTTTTGGTTTCTAATGCACATTATGTAAATTTACTTGAATTTGTTCAGACACAAAATTTGTACTCACCAAAACTGAGTACAATCAATAAGGGTAATAAATTAGTTTGAATATTCTCAACCAAGGGTATAATGTGTCTTCACTGAATTAATGCATGGTTTTCAAGTTTCAGTAACTGAGGGAAACATCAAAGTTCCTCTGTAAAAGCTTTCAGGCAATATTTTTTAAACAATTTACATCAGTAGTCCCATGTGGATGAGCTGGAACATGACTAAAGACTGGAGTAATGGCTTGAAAAGATGTGGGAAGAAATTATCTAATTCTTTGGATACCCTTCACTTTTTTTTTTTTTTTTTTTTTTTTTGCGGTACGCGGGCCTTTCACTGTTGTGGCCTCTCCCATTGCGGAGCACAGGCTCCGGATGCGCAGACTCAGCGGCCATGGCTCACGGGCCCAGCTGCTCCGTGGCATGTGGGATCTTCCCGGACCGGGGCACGAACCCATGTCCCCTGCATCGGCAGGCGGACTCTCAACCACTGTGCCACCAGGGAAGCCCCTGGATACCCTTCACTTAATAGAGAAAGAAGGATCCATGGTTGACTGTGAATGGGCTGTTAACTTCTTTGGACAGTGAAGAGAAGCAACCACTTCAAGGAAAGCACTAACAAAAAACAGAAGACAGCTAATAAGGGGAATTTCACAGCTGACCTCTCTGCCATAACATACCATTAAATGAGCCCAACAAAAAATAGTTTTGAAGCATTAGTACTTCATGGTAGTCCAAGAGTTCAGGAGGGATTGGTCAGAGTTTGAAATCAAATCCCTTAAGATTTCAAAGTGGTCCCTTATCTAAACATTATTTATATGCATATTCTTCCCTGGGGAACATCGAGGAATGTTAGGTAACTAGCTGAGAGCAAGAACCAAGAAATCAAGGTCTTGCACTTTAAAATAAAACTGAATTTCAATAAACATTATAAACTGAATTTAAATAAAAAATTTTCTACCCAGTAAAAAATGTTTCAAAATTTAAACTGGATTTAAATAAAAACTTGAAACATGGCACTAAAGATAAAATAGCCAAAAATATAATGGAAGGGCTGTGGGGTAATTCATATCAAACTTTTGAGAGATATTTATTACTTAATTAAACATTAAAATTTTTAGAATAAAAGAGAAGTACGAAAAAAAAGAATGCCAAAAACACCACCACACTATGATTCTTTGACTCAAAAGAGAGCATTTCAGTATGGTATAAAGAATTATTTTATGTTTCAACTTCTAAATTTATTGTCTGTTATCACAGATACTGAACAACATAAGTGAATATTACTACAGGTCCTTTAATTACTTTTGCTGGATTCTGGGCCCAGAATTATTTCTTAATTTCAAATTTTGAAAAAAAAAACCCATTAGTAGAAAAATTTAAAAATGATTTCATAATGATTTTGATACAACATTTTAGGGGAATGTGTGGATGTACATAAATTTAAAGATCGAGCTGTGCTGTTCACTCAGAATTTTGGTCCACTTACTTAGCTGGGCCTTTTCTTACGTAAAACTCATTTCAATGCAAAATTCCCACCTATGTCAATAAATGTGATTTTATAGCTATTCCTTCTACCTAGTAAAAATATCACCAAGGAAGAAGAGTGTAGTCTATAAAGTTAGTACCCAAACTTTATGATTCCTATTGATTTTTATCCAATTTTTCAGGTACTCATTATTTCTTTAGTGATTATAAAGAATCAAATTTAGAGTGAATTAGTAATAGTGGCTATAAGATAATGCCAAGGTTTCTTAGGGATTCTCACAAGCCTCTAACAATTTTGAAATATACTTTTTTGAAGAATATAGGCTATATCTTTCAAAAGTACATATTTTATCACTATAGAATTGGGTAAGAGAATGCAAACATATCAATGAAAAATACACCATCTCTTCTAGTTGATAATTCTAAATCTGAGCGTTTCTAAGTGTCAGAAAGTGCTAGCACTTGATTTTGTAAACACCAGAGAATAAGTAATGATTCTTAGAGGGAAAAAATTAAATGAATTTATCTGGTAACAAATGCACTAAGTTACAAAATAAGATCATAAATGTAGAAAAAAGATAAGATTATCAATACTTTCAGATAATAGCATCATATACTTATAAAAACCAAGAGAATAAACAGAAACATAATAGAATTATAAAACAACACAAGGAATTAGAGTACGATAAAATAAAATTAGAAAATCAATAGTATCCTTATACACCAGAAAAAAACATTTTGAAAAATATAGTGAAAACACAGTACTGGGGGAAAGTTATATAAATACATAGGAATAATCTTAATAAAAATGTGCTAAACCTAGATGAATTTCTAAGAAATTTAGTGAGAGGAATGACTAGAATATATTGAGTTGCACACTATATTTCAAGATAGGAAGCCTAAAAATTGTTATCTTTTTTCCTAGGTTTTATGCATATCTAAGCAATCCTTAATAGGATATATTTTAGAGCTCACAAATTTACTCTAAAGTCCATGTAAAAAAGATTGTATTTTATTGATTTTAAGACACATACTTTTCATATCTGAACAAGTCTAAAATTGGACTGTGTTTTACAGTTGATGGAATGTCATAGTTTAGATAAGATTTTTTCTCAGTTTTATATAATATCTTGTATTGTAAATTACAGTATCTCATATGATAGGGTATACAAATATAGTTAAAAAGCAAATTAGAAAATATTTCTCAGGAAGGGAACAACAATTGTACAATAGTGGGAGTAAAATCACTATTAAAAATTGTGAAACAGAAATATTAAAACAAATGGCTACAGTGTTCTAGACACAGAGAACACAAAAACAGAACTAAGATATATGTAAGGATTTTAAGTCTAAAAAAGAAAGCATTATAAACCAACTGGAAAAGGAAGAGTTATTCCATAAAATGTGTTGGGGTAAGTAGTTAACAGCTTGCAAATAGAACTTAATTTAGAGTCTTACACCTTAACTTTCACTAAGATATGCTGAAGATTAATTAAACAGCTAAAATATCTTCATATCAAGCATATCAAATATAAAAACAGAAATAGAAATTGTTTAAACTTCAATAATAGCGATAATTTACAAGCTTAGAAAATACAAAGGAAAATAAAATTTTGCCTATATATATGTTTATGTACTTGATTTATTCTTTTCTATTATGAAACTCATATAAACCGATGTATAAAATATATTTACACAGTTTACATAATACTAAAGAAGAAATTGTATAACTTCCCACAGCTTAATAGTGTATTGCCATAACCTCAGCCCCTTGAATGCCTTTTCAAATCTCACAGCCTCCTTAGAGAAAAGACATCTCTAACTTTCTAATAATGATTCCCTTGCATTCCTCGACAGTTTGATTCTCATTATTCACAGATTCCATATTTGCAAATTTACCTAATTGCTAAGATTTATTTTTAATCCCCAAATCAAATATCACAGCACTTTTGTGGTCAATCGCAGAAAAACGCAGAGTGGCAAAAATTTTGAGTCTCCTGATGCACGTGTTCCCACGTGAAGTCGAGCAAGGTGATTTCTGCCTTTGGGTTCCAAAGGGGGACACTGTAAATGAGTCCTCTTCACCATCTACTTAGTATCCTTTTTTCAAATTTTTGTGGTTTCTCTTGGTGATTTCAATTTTTAAAATAGCCCCCAAGAATAGCACTGAAGTGCTGTTTGCCGTTCCGAAGCATAAGAAGGTGGTGATGTGTCTTATGGAGAAAATACGTGTGTTAGATAAGCTTCTGTCTACATGAGTTATAGCGCTGTTAACAATGAGCTCAATGTTAATGAATCAACAATATACATTAAATAAGGTGCTTTTAAGGAGAAGCACACATAAAACAAGGTTACATATTGATTGACTGACAAAATGTTGTGGCCAGAGACTCATTGAAAACTAACTCCGTATTTCCCCTAGGAACAATGGTTCAGCAGTCACTAATTCCCTATTTGCAAGTACCATGAATAAATAAGAATCGACTGTCCATAATTAACATAAGATTCGGTTTTGTATACTCTATGTATTCTTCTTTAACTTGCCTGCTTTGCTAAATATTATGTTTGTGACATTTGCCAACAGTAATGGATGTCAAAATACTCTCAAAATAAAATCAGTTACAATTGTTTTGATAGAGAAAACTGGTTACAGTTATAGTTGTTAAATAAGCAGGCACTATTTCAGAAGGAAACAGTGCAAATAAGTCTTATGATGAAAGCTTGGCTGTGGTCAGGTGTTTTAGAGCAGAGTTTCACTGTATTTCAGGAGAAATGGTAGAATATTTAAATATTTCACAAACACTGTTTGGTGAACAATGTTTATATGTTTGTATGGTGAACACATTAATCACATGTCTGTAATATTGGTATTCCATTTTAATGAGGGGTGTGGGGAGTAATTTCTAGCCCTTTTCTATCATCTACACTCTGTAAACATATATGTAGTTAGTTGAAATTATCAAGTGGGTCTATGATTATTTAACTTAATTGTCTGACCAGCCTGGTTCATAGGGTGGCCATTTTGGTGAAAGTAATACTGATGGTTTCTAGATGGGGTTTTATAATTATGACATAAAATTGTATTTAATTGCAAAAAAAACCCTAATCTTAAAAATTCAAATGTTACACTTATGGAAATATATCTGACTATGTGTAACCAATCAAAGGAAAGTGATCTTCTTAGTCCCTGCTCCAGGAAAATGTTTCTCAAAGTATGGTACTCTAACATCTGCATAAGAACCAGCTATTATACTTGTAAAAAATTCTCATTCTTGGGCCTCAGCCCAGACTTTCTGAACCTAAACTTTTCAAGATATATGCCTGAAATTTGCATGTACAATAATTTCCAAAGGCCCATTAATGTGATAGTTTCTGAGCAAGACGATTTGGAAATCTTGTAAGTATGCTGAGATAACTTACGGAAATATGTATTGGTTCCTCTCTTATCTCAATGGTTGTATGGGAAATGCCATTAACTGCATTAATTAAATTAGGATTTAAAGTACAGGCAGCAGCTTCTCTGTGTGTCCTAATTTTGCTGCTATCAATAGGTACTCCAATTAGACTTCTTGTAATGCTAATGGTTTTATTCTTAAATCCTAGTGTTTTGTTTTGTTTTATTTCAGAGGGTGGAAGGATTGCAGAAAGAATGTACAGAGAGTGTATTAGGGAATCTTCTACTGACCTTCTTCATTGTGAGACCAGTTTTAGAAGCTGCTGGTTTCTGTTTGTTTGCTCCAAGGTATAGAAGTTTAGGTGGTTTTCCAAAGCCTCAGAAATGGAGAAAATGCATTCCAATTTCAGCAGCTCTAATCCCTTAATTCTAGGGGCTGCTGCCCTGGCTAGAAAAAGTGATATGTATACGAAGATGTAAGAGTGAATTTTCCTATCCCTATTTTGTCCTTCAACAGCCTCTAGAAGCAAAAGTTGTTCGTCTGTAATATTGGATTTTAAAGGTCACTTTTTACTTTATAGCTCTAGGTTGGTTTTTATATCTAGATATTTTACATGACCCATAGTAAATTAGACTCTAACCTGTGCTGAAGGACAAACTATAACTATGTCTAATATCCCAGAACTTCATTTTCCCACTCTAAAGTGAATACCTTATAAGTGCCTTAACAAAGTCCTGTGGTATTTCCTTTGGATTGGTACTTAGGCAGTATATTATGGTTTTTAAAAACTTAAACTCTGGGATAAGACAAACATGGGTTGGGCTGTTTAGATACTTATTAGTTGTTTAATATTGGGCAAGTTACTTAATCTATAGAAACCTGATGTATTTTCTGTAAAACTGAGACAACCAATAGTCTTATACTATGGGATTGTTATAAGAATTAAGTGAGATAATACATTTAAGACATTTAGGAAAATGACTGATATATTAAAATGATCAAGAAATGTGTGTTATTAAATCAGACCATATTTTATTATATCATAAAATCATTAAACATATTTAATTATTTTTTAAATCATCTTCCTACAGAGTCAATAATAGCACTTTAAATTCATTACAGAATCATGCAAACAGTGAATTTCAGAGTACAACAGTTCCATTAAATAAGAAGGATGAAAGTTAAAAAAGTAAATGCTCTTATTTCATCTTTTAGAATGTAACTGAAATTTAACTTCATGGTACCAAGCATTTACTTGAGATTTTTGTACATCTTTAAAATAGGGATATCAAGTGTAATACCAGTGGTTAGATGAATGCTATTCCTTATTTTGTTTAAGATGCCATGACTCCCTTTTCATGTTTGAACAGTGCGCAGATCACCCTGTAATTTCCAATAGTTTATCCACGTTTAACTTAACAGTGAGTGTATTCCTGGTGCTCAGCAAATGCCTTTTTGAATGAATTAGTGGTTGAATGAGAAAACTTTTGGTCACTGCGCAAGCATGTCTCTTGTGGAGCACTAGCTTTATTCAAAGATTGTTCATATATTTAATTTTTTTTTAGTGAAGTAACTTTAAAAATAATCCAGAAAACACTTATTTTATTTGAGTTACAACTCAAAGACATAACCAATGAAATTTTCTGATATAAAATATTGAAAATACCATAACACTATAATAATATAAAATCTCATTCAGTTTATTTGCTCTCTATTAAAAGCACCATAAACCATATATTGATTCTTAAAAAAAATAAATGGGAATGACCTTGTACCATCTGAGGCATCCAGTTAGCTAGTAAATAAAACAAGTCTCTTTCAGGGAGTTTCTACACTGTAACTGGTATGCCAAATGTGTCAAAAAGAACAAAAGAATAGAAAAAGTATGATAAAATTAACGAAATTAAAATTAACTCAGATGATCTCAACTCACAGTCTAAAAGAAATATTGATCAAAAAGATATTTATCTAGACATCAGTTCAATATGATTTTGAAAGTTGACATAATGGTAGTACATTTATAGTTAAGAAAAAATAAATTCTCTAGATGAATCAAATAATCTTTAGATGGCAGCAAGTAATTTGGTCAGAAATTTGGATTCTATTTCTCATCAGCACATACACATACACACAGGCAAAGGACTCTAAAATTTATGAAAAGGTTTATATTGGGAGTAAATGTCAACTGCATTGAAATAACTGCCAGCATATATAAAAACACCGAACACTTGTACAAATTCTATTTCAAAAAAATACAATCAACTTCTTCTGACAGAAAGGTGAAGTTGACTTCTGTTCCTCTATTTTTCAAGTTAAGGACAACTAAAACCTTTGCATATTATAAATAAAACAATAATAATAAGGACCTGAAAGTTGGAAAGAAGAAGGAAGGCTAGCTAAGAACCTTGGGACATAAGAAACAATACAATGGTGAGTTCTCTGGATTTTTATTTTGCCTCATCTATCCTAGGTTTAGACCTGAAGAAGCTGGCTGGCAAACCAGAAACACCAGTGGGCACACACACACACACAAAACAGTAAAAATCTTCTCTCTCTAGCTAAAAGACCAGGAAAGAGATAACCTAGCAAGACAGAAAATGTTTTGACCATAACTTCTCTACACCTACCAAACGTGGCACCACTCCACCAATGCCAGTAAAGCCCAAATGGGGAGCCTGGACTTCTTCCACCTTTGCCCAGCTATATTGAGCCACCCACTTCCCCACTGGGGTAGTATCAGAGAAGGCCGGATAGGAAGCTGGAATTTTTATTGTCACTGGAAAATAATAACCTCCTCCCTGCCCCCCTGCCCCGTTTCAGTTGCTACCATGTAGAGAGCTTGGATTTCGACTGTCACCCAGCAGTAAGGAGATGCCCCTCCACTTTCATGCTGACTTGGCATCAGAGGAGGCCTATTGGGAGGTAAGAATTTTCACCACCACCAAGTAGTTACAAGGTCCCTGTGGTGTCAGAAAAGGCTATAAGGGGAGAAGTAACAAGACATTCCTATCCTTCCCAGTCACAGTAGTATCCGCAGAGGTCTAAAAATGAGCCAGAACTTCCACCCTTGCCCAGCACAGCAGTAATGAGGATTCCCTCACACTCAACAAGTGTCAACAGAGACAGAATGAGAAACCTGGACTTCTCCCCGACTCCCTGACAAAACAGTGTCAGACAAAGCCAGATTAAACAGAATACTTAAATAAATTCCAGAGTCTTATGACATAATAACCACAGTGCAAAAAGAAAATCACCCATGTTACTGAAATTAAGGAAAATTATAACTTCAACGAAAAAGAACCAAGACCTAGATAATAGAAATGTTAGAATTACCTAACAAATTTTTTTTTAAAAAAGCCATCACAGAAGTGCTCAACAAGCAATTATGAACATATGTGAAACAAATGAAAAATATAAAGTTTCAGCAAAGAAACAGTGTCAGTAGAGAAATATAATACATAATGAAGAGCCAATTAGAAATTTTAAAACTGAAAAATACAATACCCTTCAACACATACTCATACAAATTAAATGTTGGCTTTAACAGCAGAATGGGGCATGCAGAGGAACAAATCAGAGACCTGGAAAAAGAGAACAATGAATTACCCAATCCTAACAAGAGTCAGGAAATCGATTGAAAAAATAAACAAACAGAGTCTCAAGGACCTGTGGGAAGTATAACAAAAGACCTAACGCTTATTTTATTGGATTCCAGCAACAATAAGAGAAAGAGAGTGAAGCTGAAAAGGTACTTGAAGGAAAGAAGGGGTAAAACTTCCCAAATTTGTCAAAAGAGGTAAATCTACAGATTCAAGAAGTTAAACCTTAAATAGAGTAAACACAATAAGATTCACTGCAAGGCACATCATAGTTACAGATGGGAAAATGAAAGGTAAAGGAAATACTTTGAAAGCAGCCAGAGAATTGACACCTAACCTGGAACCAATTTAAAAGACAGTGGATTTCTCATAGGAAACCATGGAGGCCAGAATAAAGAGGCACCATATGTTTTAAATACTGAAAGAAAAGAACTAGTAAACCAGAATTCTATATCCAGTGAAAATAATCTACAGTGATGAAATAAAACTAAATGAATTTGTTTTCAACAGGCAGAATTAAGTTGCTTACTCTCGTATTTGTTCTTACCAAAATTCAAATGTATATCCACATACATGTATTTTTAGATGCATATTCATATATATATATTACACACATTCTTCAGCTTGGTTAACCATTCCTGTTTTCCACACTTTATTACCAAGATGTGTATAGATTTTTTCTTCCTTTGCTTCAAATGAAATACGCTGCTGTTAGTGGCTCAGCTTATGCAATTACATATTAATTAAGTGGCTAAATAAATTCGGCCCATGCTATCATAAAAAAATATTTAGGAATTTTAAGAAAACATCTTAATTCAATTTAAAATAAACCCTTCTGCTGCAATTATTTGAAATTTACACATAAACTTAGTGATCTCTGAGACCCCTATCTTAAAAATCTCACTAGAAATATATTGATACTTGGCAGGAACTGTGTCCAAGAGAGTCATCTGTTGTTTATGAATGAAATGCAAATCACTTCCTACAAACCAGTTTCTTAGGTTTTTCAAGACACAATTTTCTATTCCAGAGTAAGAACAGAAAATTGAGGTAGAAAAAAAGAATAATACATTTCTTTTGCTAGAGGTTTTAATCCTTACTGCTTCTGTCAGTTTTTGTGGATCTTGTGATCAGAAACTATACTTTCCTATATCAAATATAACATTGGTTTAAAATATAATAAAAGATAATAACACATCTCAAATGTCAATAACAAATCCAATTTAAGGTTATTTTGTGATCCAGGTCTGACATGTGATTGAAATTCCTAAACTGTGCACCCCCAAATCAAATAACAGTTGAAACAGAAACTTAGTGTTTTAAATTTATTTCCCCATTATTACCCTAGTCATGGATCAGAATAGGAATTCCATAAGTATATTGACTAAAAAAGTGAACGATGATATTGCCTCAAACCCAAAATGTCATAAGATAATTTTTTTAAGCTCTATAATATAAAAATTCCGAATGTTTCTAGCCTGGCAACTGTAACATTTACATTCACAGGTAGAGGACCAAAAATGAATGTCAATGGTTTAAACTTTACAGATTTGATATAACAACTATGCTTTCAGCTGTTTAAAAATTCTATCGTTTAAAGAAAATGTATACTTTTAAAAAGGTTAAGCATGAAACTGCCTGAATGTCTAAATATCTTCACACACCAAAAGCAATTTAAGACCAAGGACTATAATGCTTCATATAAGATTTTGATTAGTTCCTAATTCCTTTGGTACCCATCCTGGTAAATAATCAGGTTCTTTGATGCCTGCCATTTGGCTGTTTACTGAGATACTTAAGGTGAGCTTATTCTTCTAAGTTAATTACTTCTTGTCCTGACTAACAACTCTACCATCCTAATTTTTTCAGGAGTAGAGGGAGACTACTGAGCTAATTGAACCATATTTCTAATGGTTGCTAATGACTTAATGTGCTCATCCTCCCAGAAAATATATTTGCATTTAACAGGAAAATAAGATGTCTTAGTAGAAGGAATGACTACCACCACAATTTCACATAGATTATGAATATTAATGCACTTTAAATGAAGTTCCCTGGAAAGATATGATTGTGTTTGTTGAATGGAAAATGTTACTGACAATTATTTCAAAAATATGTTTAGGGAAATCAGTTCCTTTGTGTAGTCATTTTAATAAAAATGTTGGTCCAAAAAACTAGGCAAAAACTATCCATTTAATCTAGGTAAAATAACATACAAGTAAAAATTTGGGAGAATAAAACTTAAAGCAATTTGTAGTTGAGATGACATTATTAGTTATTTACACAATTATATTTTCAGCCCTAATTTTGAGTTCTATCAGCTCCTTAGTTTCACCTTTTATAGACTTATTGGGGGCATAATTGACATGCAATAAATTTCACATATTTAAAGGATATAGTTTGATAAGGTTTGATATGTCTACACACCTGTGAAGTCATTACTACAAACAACGTATTTACCAGCTCCCAAAACTTCCACTCACCCTTTTGCAATTTGCTCCTCTTACTTCCTATCCCTATGCACAGGCCTCTGGTATCTACTAATCTGCTTTGTCTCTAGAGATTAGTGTGCATTTTACAGAATTTCCCCAAAACAGTATATATATTTTTTGAACTCTCTTTCAGCATAATTAATTTGTTTCATTTATATTGTTGTATGTATTAATAGTTTATTCCTTTGTGTGGCTGAGTTGTATTGTATTGTATGGATAGACCACACTGTTTATCTATTCACTTGTTAATGGACATGTGTGTAGTTTTCAATTTTTGCCTATTTCAAATAAAGCTGCTAAAATACGTATACAATTTTTGGTATATGCATATGCTTTCATTTACACTGAATGTGTTATCTAGGAGTAAAATAGTTGGATCATATGGAAGGTATATAAAGACCTTTAAAAAAATAAAGTTTTAGAAATACACAAAAATCGCAAAGATGATTCAGAAAGTTCTCATAAACTGCACACCTTGAATCTCCTCCTTATTTTCCAATGCATATAAAAGTTACGTTTCCACCATACTGTAGGCTAAGTGTGCAAAAGCACTATGTCTAAAAACATGTACATACCTTCATTAAAAAACACTTTATTGCTAAAACAGACTAAACACCATCTGAGGTTTCAGAGGCCATGATCTTTTTGCTGGTGGAGAGTCTTGCCTTCATACTGATTACTACTGACCATGATCAGGGTGGTGTTGCTGAAGGTTGGGGTGGCTGTGGCAATTTCATAAAATAAGACAACAGTAAAGTTTGCCATATCAATGGACCCTTCCTTTCATGAACAGTTGCTTTGTAGCATGCAATGCTATTTGATAGTATGTTAGCCCCAGTAGAACTTCTTTCAAAACTGGAGTCAATCCTCTCAAAAACTACCGCTGATTTATCAACTAAGTTTATGTAATATTCTAAATACTTTGTTGTGATTTCAACAATCTTCATAGCAGCTTCACTAGGAATAGATTCCATCTCAATTAACCAACTTCTTTGCTCATGCATAAGAAGCAACTACTCATCCATTTAAGTCTTATCATGAGATTGTAGCAATTAAGTCACACCTTCAGGCTCCACTTTTAATTCGAGGTCTCTTGCTATTTCCACCACATCTGCATTTACTTGAACCCCTTAACATCATCCATGAGGGTAGGAATCAACTTATTCCAAACTACTGTTTATGTTGATATTTTGACCTCTTCCCATTAATCATGATTGTTCTTATTGATGTCTAGAATGGTGAATCCTTTCCAGAAGGTTTTCAATTGACTTTGCCCAGATCCATCGGAGGAATTACTATCTAGATGGCAGCTATAGCCTTATGAAATATATTTATGAACTAATAAGGCTTGAAAGCCAAAATTACTCCTTGAACAATGGACTGCAGAACAGATATTGTGTCAGCACGCATGAAAACAACACTGATCTCATTGTATGTCTCCATCTGAGTTCTTGGGTAACCAGGTATGTTATCAATGAATGGTAATATTTCAAAAGGAACCTTTTTTTTTTTTTCCTGAGCAGTAGTTCTCAGCAGTGGGCTTCAAACATTCAGTAAACCATGTTGTAAAGAGATGTGCTGTCACCCAGGCTTTGTTGTTCTTTTTATAGATCACAGGCAGAATAGATTTAGCATAGATCTTAATGGCCCTAGGATTTTCAGAATGGTAAATGAGGACTGGCCTCAACTAAAAGTCACCAGCTGAATTAGCCCCTAAAATAGTCTGCCTGTCCTTTGAAGCTTTGAAGCCAGGCATTGACTTCTCTTACTATGAAAGTCCTAGATGGCATCTTCTTCCAATATAAGGTCGCTTCATCTGCATTGAAAATCTGTTGTTTAGTGTAGCCACTTTCATTAATTATCTTGGCTGGATATTCTGGATAACTTGCTGAACTTCTGCCTCAGCACTTGCTGCTTCTCACTGCACTTTTACATTATGGAGACAGCTTCTTTCCCTAAACCTCATGAATCAACCTCTGCTAGCTTCAAACTTTTCTTCTGCTGTTTCCTCACCTCTCTCAGCCTTCACAAAATCGAAGGGAGTTAGGGCCTTGCTCTGGATTAGACTTTGGCTTAAGGGAATTCTGTGTCTGGTTTGATCTTCTATTCAGACCGTTAAAACTTTCTCCATATCAGCAATTAGGCTGTTTCACTTCTAATTTCCTTCAGTAACTTTTCCTTTGCGTCCACAACTTGGCTAACTGTTAGGCACAAGAGGCTCAGCTTTCAGCCTATTTCAGTTTTCAATATACCTTCCTCACTAAGCTTATAATTTCTAGATTTTGACTTAAAGAGAGAGATGTGCAACTCTTCTTTTCGCTTGGACACTTAGAGGCCACAGTGGGGTTATTAATTAGCCTAATTTCAACATAGGCATACCTTGGAGATATTGTGGCTTCAGTTCTACACCACCACAATAAAGCAAATATCACAATAAAATGAGTCAGAAATGTTTTGGTTCCCAGTGCATATAAAATTCATGTTCACACTATACTGTAGCCTATTAAGTGTACAGTAGTTTCACATCTAACAAGCACTGTACATACCTTAATTAAAAATAGTTTATTGCTAAAAAGGATTAACATCATCTAGCCTTCAGAAAGCTCTAATTTTTTTCAGTAGTAACATCAAACATCACTGATCACAGATCACTATAACAAATATAATAATAATGAAAAAGTTTAAAATAGTATAAGCATTACCAAAACGTGACACAGAGACACGAGGTGAGTAAATACTATTGGAAAAACCGGCGCCAATAGACTTGCTGGCTACACGGTTGCCACAAACCTTTAATTTGTAAAAAAATGAAATATTTAATGAAACTCAATAAAGCAAAATACAATAAAATGAGGTATGTCTATATATGATTTGTAAATATCTTCTAGCCTGTTGCTTGTCTTTCATTCTCTAATGGTGACTTTCAAAGAGCAGAAAGTTTTAACTTTGATGATGTTCTATTTATCATTATTTTTCTCTTTTATGAGTCATGTACTTGGTGTTGTACCTAAGAAATCTTTGCCTATCCAAGAATATATATACACACACACACACACACACACACACACACACACACACACACACGTATATATATATTCTGTTACATATAAATATATATATTCTTTTTCAGATCATTTTCCATTATAGGTTATGGTAATATAATGACTATTGTTCCCTGTGTCATATAGTAAATCTTTGTAGTTTATCAATTTTATATATAGTAGTGTGAATCTGTTAATCCAATACTCCTAATTTATCCCTTCCCCCAGTTTTAGTTTTCAGTTAACATTAAAGTAGAATGTGATATACAACACAGGCAATCTGCTAAGAGATTGCAAAGACAGAAATTAATCTCACACTTTTTTATTTTTATTTTTTATTACATGTAGATTTATTTGGTTGTGCCGGGTCTTAGTTGCAGCAGGTGTGCTCCTTAGTTGAAGCTCACTGGCTCCTTAGTTGTGATATGCAAACTCTTAGCTGTGGTATGCATGTGGGATCTAGTTCCCTGACAAGGGATTGGACCTGGGCCCCCTGCATTAGGAGCACAGAGTCTTAACTACTGCGCCACCAGGGAAGTCACAAATCTCACTCTTTTTTATACTCAACCAGATTCAACCCATTTCATACATGTTCTCAAAATACATGATAACTAGTCCTCAGGCAAGAGGGCTTGACAACACTATATGTCACACATGGTTCATCCTAATTTCACCAATTGGGATGGTCACCTGTGTTTGCCAACTGGCTTTATTTAAAGAAAAAATAAACTGCTCATATTTTTATGACAGGAAGCAGTTTTGCAACTTGGGGTGAGGTGCCTGCCTAAGTTAGGTTCCTAACCTCCCACAGAAACTGAGAAATAGGTGCACTATCTTCCTTGATGAATGCATTTCAAAGAGATGGTTCTCAGGTCCTGGAGAAAGACAGCTGTTGCTATGAGAATGTCATCTCTGAGCGGAAGAGATCAAGCTAAGATGTTTACCCACGGTAGGAGCTCATTATGGTTTAACAGTAAAATCCAGAGTCTCTGGAAAGCTTTTTAAAAAGATTTACATGTTTTTGTAGTTTCCATGGTACAGATTTTTCACTTCCATGGTTAAATTTATTCTGAAGTATTTTATTGTTGTTGATGCTATTATAAATGAGATGGTTTTCTTGATTTCTTTTTCAGGTGCTTTATCATTAGTGTAATGGAATGCAAATGATTTCTGTATGTTGACTTTTTATCCTGCCACTTTACTAAAATTGATTAATTCCAACAGTTCTTTGACTGATTGCTTGGGATTTTCTATATACAGGGTCATATGATCAGTAAATAATGACCAAAAAAACTACAAAACTTTGCTGAAAGAAACTGAAGACATAAACAAATGTAAAGATACCCCATGTTTATGGATCATAAGAATTAATATTGTTAAAATGGCCATCCTACCCAAAGCCATCTACAGATTCAATGCAATCCCTATCAAAATATCAAAGGCATTATTCATAGAAATAGAAGAAGCAATCCTAAAATTTGTATGAAACATCAAAGATCCCAAATAGCCAAAGCAATCCTGAGGAAAAAAGAACAAAGCTGGAGGTATCACATTTCTAGATTGTAAACTACACTACAAAGCCATAACAATAAAAATAGTATAGTATTGGCACAAAAATAGACACATCAACTACTGGAGCAGAATAGAGAGCTGAAAATTAAACTCAGGCATACACAGTCCCTTTGACAAGGGATCCAAGAAGAACCAATGGGGAAAGGATAGTCTCTTCTAGGAATGGTGTTCAGAAAACTGGAGAAACACCTGCAAACAATGAAATTGGAGCCCTATCTCACACTACTCACAAAAATTAACTGGAAATGGATCAAAGACTTAAGCATAAGACCTGATACCACAAAGTTCTTAGAAGAAAACAGTGGGGAAAAGTTAATCATATTGGTCTTGGTAATAAATTTTGGGGCACGATGTCAAAAGTACAAATAACGAAAAAAAAATCAACAAATGGGACATCAACTTCATAACTTCTGTGCAGCAAATGAAACAATTAACAAAACGAAAGGACAATCTAGTGATCGGAGAAAATTTTTGCAAACCATATATTGGATAAGGAGTTAATATCCAAAATATATAAAGAACTCAATCAACTCAATAACAAAAAAACAATCCAATTAAAAAATAGACATAAGAATTAAATAGACATTTCTTCATAAAGGACTTCAAAATGGCCAAGAGACATGAAAAGAAGATGTTCAACATCACTAATCATCAGGAAAATTCAAATCAAAACTACAATGAGATATCCCCCTCACACATGATGAACGGCTACCATCAAGAAGACAAGAGATAACAGGTGCTATCAAGGATGTTGTGAAAAGGGAACCATCATACATTATTGGTGGGAATGCAAATTGGTGTGACCAGTATGGAAAACAATATGGAGGTTCCACAAAATATTAAAAATAGATCCATCATACCATCCAGCAATTCCACTTCTGGGTATATATCAAAAGGAAATGAAAACAGGATTTTGACTAGATATGTGCACTTCCATGTTTATCAAAGCATTATTCACAATAGCCAAAATATGGAAATAACCCAAATGCCCATCAACAGATTAAGAGATAAAAAAGGTGTTGCTGATGATGAGATCTTAAAGCCTTTTTATGCTTGAGGTAGTATTCTCATTAATATTTAAAAGACCCTTTAAATACAAATTTAAATAATCTTTCTGTTTCTTGTACTTGGGGTATTTTGTCCTTTGTATAGATGTAGCTTTACAGTTTTAATCAAACTGGGTAAAGTTTTTCATCATTTATTCAATTTTTGTCTCCTTTCCTCTCTTTATAAACTCCAGGAACACTAATAATAGATAATCTGAAATTGTCCAACAACTCACAGATACTCAGTTCATTTTTGTGGTTGTTGGAGCTTTTTTTTTCTGTGTGTCAATTTGGGTAGTTGCTATTGCTACACATTAAAATTAACTTACTTTTCCTTTACAATGTTTAATCTGCTGCTAATTCCAGTCACTTTATTGTTTTATATCAAATATTGTAGTTTTCATCTCTAGATTTTTTTATTTCTCCCATATCTATAATTTATATACAATCCTCTCTCAATCTTTGAAAACATAGAGGATAGGATTTTATAACATTTTAGTGTCCTTGTATACTAGTTCTATTATTAATATACTTGTAAAGTTTGTTAACATTTATTATCATAGGTCATATTTTCCTGCTTATTTGTATTTTTGGCTTTTTTAAAAATTGGATGCCTGATGCTTGGATATGTCATACTTTTATAAATATTCATTAACTTTATTTTGGGATTCAGTTAAATTTCTCAGAAATACTTTTCAGGTTTTGCTTTTAAGATTTCTTAGATGAGACCAGTAGTTTTTGATTAATTTAAAATAAAATCCTTCCAATTATTCTACCCAGTGTCCCATGAATAATGGTGTTTTCCACCCTTGCTTGTAGGACATCAAGTTTTCCAAGATCTGTTTGAGCTCCCGAGATTGTTTTGTCTGTTCCTTTTGCCCACTTCTTTTCCCAGCCTCATTAATATGCTAATTCATATTCAGCTGAACACTTAGAAGGGGCCCTTCCTCATAGGTCTCTCTAGTTCTCTCTCTGAGAAGCTTTCTCCTCTCAGGTACTCTGCCTTGCAGTTTCTAACTGCCATGACTTCATTGCATTCCCAACTGTTACCTTAACTTAAGGAGTCCACTGGATTCTACCAGGCCTTATCTCTATAATGTAAGCTAGAATTCACCCCACCCCCAACCCCCACCCCAAATCAGGAAGCCTGTACAACCCTACAGATGCAAAAAGAAATTTTTTTTCTGGTAGAGGTACAACTTATTCAATTCCACTCTAACCACCTTGGAAGAAGCCAATTTTATATCTATTAACAAAGTCGTTTCAGCATTTGTACCTATGTAGGTGCCAGTTCTATGGATTCACTTTTGAATCACTTTTTAATAACTTATTGTGTCCCTTGTTAATTAATAGGTCAAACCAAATAATTGGCATTAGTTCATTTTATATTTGAATAGTAATTTTTACTTATTTAAAAATTATCTTTAAAATAAGTATAGGTGTAATATTCCAT